>NW_013668200.1:105975-119909 GCF_000517525.1 Limulus polyphemus | reverse complement strand
GCCGTTGTTTGGGACTGATTAAGTCGAAGGTTAATGTATCCTCCTTGTGTAAAAGACAGTAGATCATCCTTTAATGTATTTAATTCGCTTTGAAATTTACTAATGTTTTCCATTTGTACTTCTTGTTTCCTTTCTTGTTCCAGTTGCCACTGCTGTTGTCTCTCTTTTCTTTTTCCTCTAACAACTGCTGTAATCTCTCTTCTTGTTTCTTTTGCTGTTCTTGTACTGCTGCCATCAAATCTGCTAAGCTGTAGTTTGATCTGCCACTTCTCGTTTCCATCTTCTTTTTCTTCTCTCTTTTTTTTTCAACCCCACTTCTGATACCAATTTGTTACGTCTCTGGTCGTTTGTTATTTTCCCGTAAAAATTCCTTCCGAGAAACTTCAGCGATACAAGATCTTTCTTAAATAAAACTAGTTTATTCTTTCTCAATACAATTTTGCAATACACTTACTTTCCACAATCAGTTTAACTTAAACACACGCTATCATTCACAACAAACGATTCACGCACTTTACCGCGCTTGACTCAATTGTCCGTCTCTATCTCTGCCTGTCTGCAGTTCTATCCCGAATAATTGTCTGGCGCACTTATATACAAGAATAGAGGGCGCCTAGCAAATACTGGATTATTCGTGATGTTCCCCGATCTTTCTGAACTCATTACGTGTTACCAATATTATCGTTTCAACTTAAAGTAAACTAATTTCATAAAGCATGTCATGTCTATTCTGTTTTGTTGTACTATTTAACATTGAAATATATATTCTTATCTTTGACATTTATTTTATCTAACAGTTCTTAGGGCAAATGATATATTCATATAACAACGTAATTAGCAAGTGAATAGCGTCTCAGTGTCGTTTCACTAACCTATGAAAAACCCTAGAAATGTGATCATCACTTGGGCTACCAGACTTTCATTGGGTTTTACAGAAATATAGAGCTATTTCAGGTACGAAAAGAAGAGCAACGTTTTAACCTATTTTTGTATGTTCAGATTGATTTATTGAGTTTATTTTCACCCATAATAATAGCTTAAAGTTTGAGATTCTATTTTTATTTGGAACGGAAGTAGGTTAGTGGTTAGCGTGTTGGATTGTGAATACAAGGGTTCGTGTTTTGTTGCCGTTGCCACAAAATTGTGCCCCGCACTTTGGAACTGTGGTGCGTTCTAAGACTGGTAGTTCCATCTCATATTTTCATTTGAGTAGCCCAAAGAGTAACCCATCTTTCTTGTTTATCAGTATCAGTTCACAATTACGGACGGGTAGCGCAGATAACTCTTGTGCAGCTTTGCGTGAGTACCCGAAGTAAACATTATTTCTAGCATGAAGTTATGAATGCTTGGTATCAGTAATATCAAACAATTTGCACGCTCGTAACAAATTCCATTAATCAGATATACTATTCCTGCACTATCGACTACCAATAACAGAAAAGTCTAGAATGTTATCAAGTTTACAACACCCTAGAGAAGTACTTTAAACTTTAACTTTTAAGGCAAGATACGACTACTGATTCATATCTTTGTGTAAATATAAATATATTAACTACCATCCATTTAGCTCATTAGCTTCAAAATGTAGGGAGAGCTAGGGCTGATAGTTCTTGAGTGGGTTAGCACGAATACCCAAAAATAAAATAAACGATAAATAACTATAAATATATATAAAGCACATATTAATTTAAGCTATGTATTACATTATATTAACGATTGGGCTTATTGTGGTACCTCCTATAGTAAATATACAAAGGTTTACCGAAGAAAAGATCAACCTACCATACTGAGTAGAATATCCTGATTATTAGCACTTTGAAATCCAGCTTTAAAAACAGTATTTTGAACTTGAATGCTATAAGGAAAGCTGCTTCTCAGTTACACATTTATCCAAAGAATGATATAATTCAGAAGAAACATCATTTGCCTAGGAACTGACAAACTGAAACATACTTTGTTTAACATCCTAACAAGGCATTAACTAAAGAATACACGTGGGTTTGACACACAACAAACTATATAATCTTTTGGAATACAGTAGGAGGTGATGTCACGAACGTAACTGGCACGTTGCCAAAAACATGTGTAAGCATGTTTCTCTGTGCGGTAAGTTTAGTTCTGTGAATAATTATATTCATCCAGCATCCCAAATCAGAAATAAAAGCAGAGGGTTTTACCATTAAAAAAAAAGCTCTCAATACAAGTGTGGGAGTTGTTACAGTGTGGGAGACAGAGTGAAAATGTAGTTCCTCAATTACATTACCTAACATAACTCTTAAACAGACTTCGAGCATTATGTAATCTTATTTAGTGATAATTCAATGAAGCAGTGACAAGTACACAGTTATTAAATTTTCTGTACTTTTGGAAAGCGGAAGAAGATCTGAGGAGGCAAGAAAAGGAATAAAACTCAAGAAACGATCTCCTTCTTAGTACTGAAGAATGCAATTCCTACTGTTAGTTTTAAAACAAATCAAGTTGTGCCACGTCTTTACATCCACTGTTTCACAAGATGTTTATTGTACCTCATAGTTTAATAACACTTCAGCATAATGTGTAATTAAACAAATAGCATACTCAGACTGCACAATGAAACAGCTTTATATATTATTTTATTGCACTAATTTATTGTCTGTCTCCTTTATGTTCACATCGTTCCTTTACTGGTTCCGAGCCAGCAAATAAATAAGGTTATGCTTTCCGTCCATCATTAGTTTTAAAATGTACCTGAAAAACACATGTTCACACCTTGTATTCCTTCAGTTCCAACCAGAATGTTGGCTTCCCTCCCCGTTTATCCACGCACTCTACATCTCGTTTAGTGATCAGCTAAACTGACTTGCAGAATGTGTAAAGAATCATTGTAATCCTGATTGTGTGATATTTGTTTAATGGATATAAAGGAAGGCTCTGGTAATGTAAAGCGTCAATACTGTCTGTATAAGTTTAAAACATTGTTATTTTGTTCAATTGAAAATTAGTCTTGAACTTTTTCATTTTATATACATTTCAAAGTGAATATTGGAGATATTTGGATAACCTGATAAGCTACAGTCCACTTTCTAAAGTATGTGAGTAAAAAAAAAAAAAAAAAATGATAGAAAATGAACCGAATATGTAATGTACACATTAGGAGGAGGGGGAAAACTATAGGCTAGAATTTATTTATACAGACTGGAAATGTGGGGTTAACCCTTGACAAATGGATTTTTAACCAAATAAATCATTATTCATATTATGGTTCAGAGCTTAATTTCATTTAAATTTAAAATTTCTGGAACTTATGCTAGCTCAAAAGTTTTTCAGATGATAAAATGTTAATATCATAAAATGAATAGCAATTATATATGCTTATTACTGTAATTTCTGTGCCACAGATTTTCTGCATACGACAGATACCATAATACTGAATAAGCTATATGTTACGACAGCGGAAGTCACGTGGTTCTGGTAACACGTAATGAGTTCTAGAAAGATCGGGGAACATCACGAAGAATCTAGTATTTGCTAGGCACCCTCTATTCTTGTATATAAGTGCGCCAGACAATTAATCGGGATTGAATTGCAGACAGGCAGATATAGAGACAGACACAGAATCGTTCGTTGTGAATTATAGCGTGTGTTTAATCTAAAGTGGCTGTGGAAATTAAGTGTATTGTAAAGTTGAATTGAGAAAGAATAAACCAGTTTTATCTAGGAAAAGACTTGTATCGCTTAAGTTTCATCGGAAATAAATTGTACGGAAAATTAACAAACGAACACAGAGACGTAACATATATATATATATATATGCTAACTGGAAGTTATGTACATTCATGGTTAATGAAAGGTTATCTTAGGACATGAAAAGTTGCCTCCCTTATACGTAATTGTGAAAAACGTAAAAACACCTCTAAGAGCTGCAAAACACAAAATGTAAAATCGCAATTTTGCATGTACCTCTGCGTGGACCCAATAAACCTTCAAGCCAAATTTGGTGAATATCCATCAACAGGGGATGAAGTAGTGGTAAATAATGCAAAACCTCACATAAAAACCGCAAAATGTAAAACCAAAAATGTGTATGTATCTCCTCATGGCCCAGTGAATCTCTGTACCAAATTTGGTGAAGATCCATCCACACTCTGCGAAGTAGTTGCATGGACATCAACAGACAGTACTATTATCTTCATATGGATACTAAATAACAACTATATACCAAGATAAATATAATAGTATTGTCTGTTGTATGTCCATGTAACTACTTCGCAGGGTGTGGATGGATCTTCGACGAATTTGGTACGGAGGTTCATTGGGTCAATGGGGAGATCCAAATTTTCACTTTTGCGTTTTGCAGCTTTTATGGGCGTTTTTTTTACCACCACCTCACCTCCCGTGGGTGGATATTCATCAAAATTGGTATGGGGGTTCATTCGGTCCATAATTACGGCAGACATCACATATTTTAATAATAGATGAATAATCTTCAAAAAACAGTTATTTTTTTTCATGAATATCTGAAATTCGGCTTGTATAAAACAGATAGAATGTCTTAGAACAACTATGATAGTTTTGACACTACTCACATCCATTGCAGTGATTCTTTATGAGTGAGAACAGTACAAAAATGGGTTTTTGTAGAATAGGCTCTGGCAATCCGGTTCGACACATTCCAGGTGTACTCGTATGGCTCTTCTGAACGATTTGTTTTTAAATATGAAACAGCTGTAGAAATCTCTACTGGTATAGTTGGAGAAAGTTGTACATTTCAATCGCATTTTTATAGCTCGTTCACTATGTTAGCTTTTTTTTAGTCAGTTTAAGAAATTAAAATATTATAGAAAGAAAAGAATGTCTTATCAGTAAAGATTTTGGAACACGTGCACTTGTGATTTTTTAACATATCCAGGCGAATGTAAGCCCGTACCATTTAATAACGATACTTTGTATATTTTAACCTCAATACCACCTTATGTAACACGTAGACTAAACGACCAAGCGATAGGCAATTTAGAGTTACTGACCAGAGAGAAGGAAACCAATCAGCCGCATCTGCCACTTACATGGCTATTCTTAATCGAACAGTGGGCATGACTGTCACTTTTATAACGCACCCACAGCTAAAAGTATGGAGCGTATTCAGTGGCATATCACGGGTTCGAACCTTAACCTTCTGATCCGTACCCTTACACTCTATAACCACTAGACTAAGTAATTTAACAAATAATAAAATTTCAAGATACCTGATCACGATCTAAAGGAAAAGTGTAAGATCTTGTTGTCCCCCGGTAGGACAGCGGTAAGTTTACGGGCTTACAACGCTAACATCCAGGGTTCAGTTCCCCGCGGTGGACATAGCAAATAGCCCATGGTGACTTGGCTTTAAAACAAACAAGATCTTGCTTCATAAATCTTGTTGCAAATTCCAGTTTTTGAGATAATTAGTAGCATAAATCGTGATTCAAGTTTGTTTTTAACGAACGAATGATACTTTCGGTTCGAAATATCACAATTCACTGCTTGTAGCATTCAAACTAAATATGCTATGGTTGATATAATTTAGTTAAAAATACACTTTATATGCATCTACTCACACTTTTGTAGTATATTCTTTTACTTATTGGTAGGTATCCTGATTAACATATCCTTATTAGTTAGATTGTATAATATAGTAACTTTATGAATTAGCAAGTCGAAGCAGTATGTGCGATAGGTATCCTGATTAACATATCCTTGTTAGTTAATATGTATAATATAGTAACTTTATGAATTAGCAAGTCGAAGCAGTATGTGCGATAGGTATCCTGATTAACATATCCTTGTTAGTTAATATGTATAATATAGTAACTTTATGAATTAGCAAGTCGAAGCAGTATGTGAGATAGGTATCCTGATTAACATATCCTTATTAGTTAGGAGGATACCTATCTCACATACTGCTTCGACTTGCTAATTCATAAAGTTACTATATTATACATTAATAAGGATATGTTAATCAGTTGATATGTATAATATAGTAACTTTATGAATTAACAAGTCGAAACAGTGAGGAAGTTTATATCTTCTGGCAATGTAGGATATGCCAAAAACGATATAATCTATACCACAACCCAAGTAACGTATTTCAAAATGAATATTATATTTTAATACAAGCGTTAAGTTTATTTCTATCTTTGCACATGTAATATGTGCCAGAACCGATATAATTTATCTCGAAGCCTAAATAAACATTTAAAACTGGATATTATAATTTAACAAACACTTAGGTACGTGTATTCAAAATAAATTATTAATTGTATGTAAACTGTATATAATAAACCTACCAACGTATATATAAATTCTCAGGTCATAAAATATTTAAATCTCAAGCCATAAAGGATGGCACAGGATGCAAACAGGAGGACCCATTAAGACCACAGTAACCTCAGTTATATCACCAGCAGGAGTGCGTTAAGGCGGGGACTATTAAGGCACTCAAAAAAGACCCGTTTTTAATTTTTTAGGAAACCGCTTAATAGGCCTAGAATATAACTAGACCTAAGTTGCTAGGCTAGATGGCGGCTGTTAAATTTATCAGTACACACATAAAATATTGAGTACATAATCAACCATTAAGAAGATACTGGCGTCAAAGATAACATGACGTGGCTTTTAATGTTATCAGTACACGTGTATTATCAAATATTTATATAATCAACCAATAATAAGATACTGACATCGAAGATAACATGACAACTGTTAATATTATTAGTGCACATGTAATATTAAATATTTACATCATCAACCACTAGTAAAATACTGGCACGTAATATTCAAAATTCACACTTTGTTTCTACTTGGGCTGGAATTTGAACACGTGGGATCAATTAACCCTTGTATTTTACCAATTTAACATGAGTACATTCCCTCAGCTAGAACAGAACAGATAAATGATACTACTGTCATTCATCGAATTTATCGAATACCTTAAGATCCATTACTTCATTTGTTAAGAAAATTTAAACCCAGTATCCAAATAAAATAAAATAAAAAACATTTTACAAGCAAGCAATGAAGCATGCTGAACCTATTTATCTTAAAGAACAAGGTTTATTAGCTTTTAAGTGCTGTCAGTCAATTCTAAATATGAAATAAGCTTATATTGAATGTCGTATTTTCTATATTCCGTTTTTAAATAAAAGTGATGCATACCTCGTGTTCTGCTGATTCGTTTTTCGGATCGGGTGAATTCTTATTCATATCCCTGTTGCAGCACCAACAGATGACACGCCACCAAGGCATTTCTAGTGTTTAAGTTATACTGCTTACAACACAGCTGCTCACTCTTCGTTCAGCACGGAATTTCCATTCATATGAGAAGTTCTTGAGTGTTTGGTAAGCATAGAAACACACAACTGTTTACAACCGGTAATATCCAGATAACCTGAAAATAGCTAATATGCCATTGCAAGTAAACAAGCAGTTGCTAAAGTTGATAGTTTTAGCAATGTCCTATTTTACTGTAGGGAAGAGGTAGTAAGCGGACTAGTCATAGCTCTGTATATTTACACGTAGACTTATCTACACACAAGGAAGCAGCTACTCGTTAAAGTAAAAATAGCACCGACGTCTCGTCACTCGTCACGGATTCCGACAGCAACCGAACATGCACTGAATGGTTTTATGATTATGTGTAGTCGCGTTGTGGAGACGACACAGGAAGCTAGTAAATGGCTTAACCAGTCGACCGTACAGGCTCTGTTCATGTAATCCATTCCCGCCCAACATAAGAACGACTTTTCATGAATGAAGAAAATTTTCAACAGGGAACACTTGATGAAACGTTAGTGAAATCTGTTTCCTACATCTCTAAGGTATCGTCGTCTGTATTAACATTCATCATTCAGAATAACTTGCTTTTAGTAGAAAAGCTTTTCAAGTGAATTTTATTAAAAATAAACACTGAAAGTTAGTTTTCTAAAACATATGCACAATTTAATAACAGTATTAGAACAAGTATACAAAATAATAATGCGCTGTCTCTCACATCGAATAAGTTAAATGTCACCTCATCTGTACTGAGTTTCCATTCACAATAGTGTAATACGTAAAGTTATTCTTATTCATGTTGGATTCTAAATTACGCACACACACATATATTTTTTGTTTTCGTAGATTTGCAGTCTGTTTTAAAAGGTTTTATCCCATTTTAGAAATACAAATGTAAACTCATAAGTTGATCAAATTATACATTTAAGCTCATTCGTAAAATAAGCTTTTAGCTTTATATTGGAGGAATTCCCTCTACATTGTTAATACATTCGCATTTTAAAGACTATTGCTAGCCATAGGTGTGTAGGGTACGTATTATTACTGCAAGTATTTTAGAACTGTGTGTAAGATAAAATAATAAGGCAAAACAACTTAATTAATTAATAATGGTAAACCTACACGCTTCACAAGACATAAACTAGGTTGTACCAATTTTCTAACACCTCCTTCGAATGAATTATGGGAAATATGTAAATCGATGACGTCAGCCATAAAAGGGGAAACAACAAACAAAAACTGCCTGATGGTATTCGGTTAGACAAACCGTTGGCTATTATTAGATAAACGTTAAACGGATATCCCACGCTACTCTGTATAAGACAGAACTAGCTGAATCAGCTGACTTCTGGAATAACGAGGATGATAAATACATAACTGAGTAACTTCTCGATAAACAAAACTTTTCTGGAAGAAGTAAATACATTCAGTTTAGAAATTCTAGATCATGGATAATTATACACACAATTACTTGAGAATTTCTAGAATAACAAACTTTTTTTGGAGTTAAATATATTTAAGAAAGACTTCTGGATCAATGAAACTTTCCTGTATTCAAATATATTTACTTAAAAACTTAAGACCATAAAAAAAGTCTACAAAAGGTTACCTGAGACTTTCTAGAAGGACAAAACATTTATAGAAATCTAAATACGTTAGTTAAAGCTTATTAGAAGAACACAAATTTATCCGGTAGGCTAACTACCTTAACTTTTAGATCTGTAGAAGTATAGAACGTTTCAGGAAGTTTAAATTTAATCAGAGATTTTTGGAATAAAGAAACGGTACTGCAAGTTTAAGGAGATATTTACGGTAGACATCAGATATTTTAATTATTAGTAAATAATCTTCAAATATTATTAAAACATTTTACTATAACTAAAAAACAATTAATTTTCATGTATATCTGAAATTTGGAATGTATATAACTTTTTTTTTTTTACATATTTCTCTGTGGAACTCGAAATGAATACTTTAATTAAAAATCTCCTTCACTACACAACATACAGTATACACTTATTTTTAGCTAAAGTAATTTTCCAGCTTAGCTTCTAATAAATTATATATCCATTGTCTTATCATATAGGAGCAAGCGATAATTAAGTTAAACTAATGTTGCATTTTTAGTTTGCCCTGATTTCCCTCAGAATAGCCTACAGAAGGATTTGTCGAATACTGTATTACAGAACAATTATTGGATCTTCTCCGTCTTTGGCTGAATCTTGGCACAAAAGAAAGAGACTGAATGCCGAGTTGCAAACAATCACAGTCTTTATTACAGAAAAAAAAAGAAGACAAGTTTAACACTTGAAGAAGTGCTTCTGTGGTCGATTGGAGAGAGAGAGAGAGAGAGTTTTATTTACACTCTCTCTCACCAGCGCAGCTTTATGATGAAGTCAAATTGTGCTAAACACAATCTATGTATATCAATAATAGAATCTCTTGAACAAAGAATTTCAATGATATGCAGGACAATTGTACATGTGAATTTCATTAATAATACCTAATTTCTGAAAAACACTCTGGGCCTTTTCAAGCAAAGAAAAACTCAATATGTACGTAGTTTTTTCTCCCCAGGCGCACACGCTATCCATGTGACTGAGGGTCATGCTGATGTAAATAAGGGGTGTCAGATCCGTAGGCAATCACGTTGTTCGCTGACTGAACACATCACTGCTTCTATTCATACCATAGTTCATGATACAGTGATCTCCCTAATGGAAACCACAAAAATTGATCTGGATTACTGATGTAGTTCCGTGAATAACCAAGACGGAGATACTTAGTTGTTCCCTTGACCAATACTAAGAATAAATCTGAAATACACTGAAAATTAAACAAAAATATCTATTAGCTAAGAGTATAGAAAACACAGTATGCCCACATATCACAATACGATCAGACATAGTCTGTTAGTATTAGCTGAAGATTAGATATCGCTGTTATATATTATGAAATGACAATGATTTGAAAGATAAGGACAGTGAATAAATATGTGTCCTTTTTATTACGTGACACTCAGCATAAATTAAATAGTGTATAAATGGGGAGAGGTCTGAGAACTAGACTTTGAGATTTTAGCATGTACACTATATTACACCAGGTTAGTAGCGTACCCGTTTCTATTGAATGTGAATGTTTCAAATCACATCTTGTTCTGTTGCATATAATGTATAATGGTCACCAATTGTCACAAATAGCCAGTTGGGATTCAGATTGTAGGTAAAATGAGGTTATGGACTTTTAAAAAGTAATGATTATTGGATCATCAACAAATCCACTGTGGGAAATGTGCTGAAAAAATGTAAAACGACTCAGATATGGATCCAGGATTTTCAAAAAAGAGGGACTAAATGAATGGATGTCAGAGAATCTGAGTGTTAAAAAATTAAGTGTAAATAACGTCGGTTGAGAAAGGTGATAAAGCGGTCGGCTTTTAATTAGGAGGTTACAGCACTAAGGTGTTAAAAAATATTGGAGGGAACGTCCACCTTTCTTGTGTAGCCACTGTGGAGATTACGGAACTCCCTATGATTATGATATATTATAATCCTAATTATGAGTAACTGGTGCTAGGCCATAAAAGAAAACGACCTGTTGGTATGGTTTTTGAAACAGGAGTATAAAAGACAGGCGTTTAACAGGAGGGGAAAAAAAGATCAGGAGTTGTCAGAACGACCTGGTTTTAAATTAATGTGTTGTTGATTATTGTAATAAACAGCAATTAGTGTGAATCAGTTCTTGATAGAAATAAATACAGCCTTAATAAAGTTGAAGGGGAAGCAGAGTGCGAGTACAACATAATGAATGGTGTCAGAAGTGGAGCCTGCAACACTGAAAGCAGAAAGCAGGGCCTTTCCCCGCCGAGAAATCTTTTTTTAATCTGAACTCTCTCCAAGTTCAATTCCTGACACTTTCCACTGTTTTCGTCAATCACTCCCATCTGGAAATTAGCAATTAGAAATCATAATTATCAATACCTCCTGCCACCACCGAGAACATATTTTTTTTCATTTGTTTAGCTAACTGAGAGAATCAGGATCTTGAAGTGAACCAAGTTATATCAAGGGCTATTCACTGATGAGCTAGAAAGAGAGGGGAATAGAATGTTTGATAGTCATACCGATTAAAAGGGCTCCTCCAAAGACACACACACACACGCACCTTCAAGCTATCGATTACACAAGTCACCTGCTAGACGTTAGTTCTCTTTGTTCTGTTTTTTTTTTCAGATAACATGTATTAGAGCCGGTGTAGAACGCATTGTTGGTAGTCCATGACATTTAATAGTAAAACGTTCGTGATTTTACATCACAATAAGAATGATGATAACTTAAATCACATCATGCACTGTTATTTTGCGCACTGCCGACGAAGTCTTTCGCATAGTGCCAGGGCTCACAAGTCCGGTTGGGTTACAAATTCTTAGTTGAAATGCTGCTTATATCATACAAAAAGAAGAAATAAAACAAAGAAAACTTTAGGTTTCACAGAAATCTAAGTTTCCTCTCTATGTGCCATAAAAAATATGGCGACTTCGAACAATGACGCAATGTATACTTTTTCTAATTCCTATTTAAAAGATATAACGGTGAAAGAGGATTTACATTAGTCATATTAGAATATTTATGCTTTACTTTATGTATAGTATGCCGGTTACAAAAATAGCATAATTAAGTATGTTTTTCAATGTGAATTTTGCATATCATAATATACGAAGGAAACATGTAGAAGCTACAGTTCTGAAGTTTTAATTTCCAATATATAGATACCTTATGTCGCACTCTTACCCTAAAGACATACATGAATGTTAGAATAAATTACTGATTTATTTTTCTAATCTCTTTAAAGAACAAACCAAAGAATGTAACTGCAGTATACCATAGAATATTCAAATAGTTAAAGTTAAGATGGAAAGATGTCAAATAACAACATTTAGAGACGCCATCACTTAATATTGTGGCTTAGCGATAACTCTGGGAGTTTATGACACTACAAAATTGGGTTTCGATACCCGCGGAGGGCACAACAGAAATAGACTATTGTGTATTTTTGTGTTAAACAAAGACTTGATACTGAAATTTCAATATTATATACTGGCTTTCGTATATTTTGGTTTTTATTATATATATGGGATGTGTTTGTTTGCTTGTTTTAGAGCAAAGCTACATTAGATTATCTGCTGTGTCCATTGCGGAGAACTGAATCCTGGATTTTAACATTGTAATTATGTAAACTTACCTCTGACGGAATGACGTAGTTACGTGTTCATCATAATACTTCATAAATATGTTTGTATCTAAGAAATGAAAATTGGAGAAAACAGATATTGGGTTCGCTAACCTTTCTTTAATGAAGTATGTTTTGGTATTCTATATTCACTATTTTTTAATCAATAAGTAATTTTCCGAATTTCAGTGATATAGTGACTAGTCAATAGTTTTTATGTGCATGAACACTAATCCGGTATGTTACAATAGAGCACAGAGCGCAGCGCCCTCTCCTAGCATACTTTAGAAATAGCAAAACTTCTAACAGATTTGTGTAAATGCAGTAAAGTTTTGATTTAATGCAACATTTTTTTCACGCTCTTCTTTGTTTTGAATACGTATTGTGTACAGAAACATCATTCTAAATTTCATAAGAAATTTTTCAGAATACATTTGTATACAATTACCCCAATATAAATAGAAGCTATCAATTGTTATGTTAAGAGAATTTTCAACTACTAAATATAAATACAGCAATGCACTTTAAAGATGTGAATGCTAAAGCCTAGTCAAATACCATAACTTAAAAGATACAGCAGTTAACTTTTCTAATATTCAGATAACAGAAATACCAAAGGCAGTGTTTATATACACAGATAAAAATGGTAAAATCTCAACGATGGAAGTCTAAAAATATCTTAAATTTGCGTTTAGTGTGAGAGGTAAGGGTAACCACAGAACATAGGAAATACGAAATAATAAGTGAATCCCAGGTTCTTCAAACTGAACTCACTGTTCTAGATACTAGCAATGAAATAATTATCGATCAATATTTGAAATGTAACAACTATATGATGTTACAGTCTCATTTACTGCATTTGTTTGTTGTTATTTTTAAATTTTTACCTTAGAACTGGGTATGATCCGACACTGTTGACTTTTGTATTATCTGCAATCCTATAGCAAAATGATACTTACCTTTGGATCTTGGGGTGACTGGTTATTCATCTCGAATCTGGCTTCTGTCGCAAAGTGTCAAGACGTACCCACCACCAGGGGCGACTCCTTCAAACTTTCCACCACGCCCAATACAGATAAATGTATTTCCCTCTTATTTTACGAAGTCTTTATTTTGTATTAATTAAAATTATACCTCTTTTCAGGGATAAAAATAGAAAACAAAAGAGTTTACATTTCACATGAATTTAAGTATGATAACTGTGTGTCTAAAGACTATAGTTTCTATGGGACAAAAATTCACCGAAAACTTTTCCACGTTTCCTGCGTAAGAATAAAAAACTTGGCACCTGACCTCAAAATGCTGAATATCTTGTCTAAGTCTTTTTCAGCGATAAATGTGTACGAATATAAATTTTATAGTATACTATTATTTACTTGCTGGGGTATCCGTCCCTTGGATATAAGTTATGTACATTC
>NW_013668200.1:98144-105427 GCF_000517525.1 Limulus polyphemus | reverse complement strand
TTTTTTTTTTTGTTTAAAGTTACATAGCTACACAATGGACTATCTGTGCTCTGCCCACCGCTGCTATCGAAACCCAATTTTTGGCGTCTTAAGCCTGCATATTTACCACTGAGCCACTGGGGAGGTGTGGGAAGAGGGAATGACAAGACCTTTGAAGTTAAAAGATCTATCGCACACGAGCAGTTTTCTTTAGGTGAACAAACTATCAGATTCGTCTTTTTTTTTTTAAAGCATAAGTCTAATCCCCACATGCAAATAACATTTATTTTAATTAAAACTATTTTTTTAAATATTTAAATATTATGTTCCATCCTCAATTGTCCCAATTTTTTCTCAGCTTAGCGTTCTTAGTTGTTATGGTGTTGTTGAGAGTATATAATGGAATCGAACTCTTTAATCATTCTTGGTTTGGTGGCTTTCGGGTACGTGAAAAAGAATATCTTACATGTTTTAAGCAACAAAGAAGTTTTACTGGGTCATCAATCCAGTGATTTTTATATTTACCTAAATACATCAAGCCAATTACTGTGTATGCGTGTCTCGTGAAGTCACCGGAAATGTTTTGGCGGTCATATTTGGCGTCTGGAAACAACGTTCGAGTGTGGCACACGTATGGCGTAATTTGATTACCAAAAACATATAAGAAAAGTGAGTAATATTCCTTCGTGTGCTGTCTTCAGCTGTGCAAATTATTGTGTGTGGATTGTTAGAGGTGGGAAAGGGATCATATTTCACAACTAAGTCGAGCTAGCTAGATATAGAATCTCGGTTCATAGAACCAAGTCTAGATTTAAACTTTGTAGGCCTAGCTTAGAAAAGACAACACGAGCGTATATCATACATGCCAATTATCATGGCCACGCGGTCTCATTTTGGTACTTGAGAACTGATTATTATGGTAATAGCCCCCTAGTGGCACAGCGGTATGTCTGCGGACTTACAACGCTAAAAACCGGGTTTCGATACTCGTGGTGGGCAGAGCACAGATAGCCTATTGTGTAGCTTCGTGCTTAACTTCAAACAAACAAACAATGGAAATAAATATCACCAAGTAGATCTAGATCTGATGAAGCCTTCAAATGCTGTTTTAGAGAAGTCATTGTCAAAATAATTTAGTGTTCTAACTTGCATCATCCATGATTTCAATCTTATTTAAGATTATATCTATTTTTTACTTTCTATAGATTATATAATTACTCATTTTTGGGCTTCTTCACAATAAAATATAAGAGTTCCTAAAGTCAATTAAGGTGGAATGAAAAAAAATGTGTTTATAACATTTACCCACTGTATCTTAACATGATTGGTTTATTGGAACAGAGATTATATTGATAGAATGGTTGAATTAAAATTGTAATACACACCAAGAAATGAGCTCTTATTTGTTAATAGTGTTTTTCGTAAAGGTTTCCCAGCAATAACGATCCAAATCTGTCTGTAACATAAACAGTCAATATGTGCGTGACAAATTACAGCCGCATCCACATTCTTTATTGTGATCTAAACATTTTACTGTAGACTTCTTCGAAAAGACTAGCCAGCTTAAAATTAAGGTAGAGGCAGTTTGGACAATATTGAGATTCCAGGGCATTTATAAGACAAAGTAAGAAAGAGGGGACTATTAAATTTCTTTTGTTCTGATATTTTAATGTTTCTCTTTTTTTAGCTATGTTTTCCTTTCCTGTTTTTATTTATTTAAATTTATGTGTTTTTCTATTTCTATTTATTAAGTCTTCTTCCAATGGCTCATCAGTAATTGGGTGCAATAAAAGTTTTACTTAACAGAACAAAATATTCTTTCTTTACTCATGTATAATCCCTTAGCCATCCATCCAGTCATCAAATATTTTTGGTACATTTCATGGCTTATGATAAGAAGAGAGGATGACCTCTTGAATTTTATCATAATTTGTCTTGTCACTGGAGAAGTTTTCTCCAGGTAGGTGGTCGAAGGAATTCTCTGGTGACTCCATCTTTTGTCCAACTCTGGAAGTACTTTCGACGGGAACTAGCAGATTGATCCACCCCTGACGAAATCTTCTTTTGATTTAATCATTTGACTGTTCTCTTGCCGACGTACTCTCGTGACTCCGCTATGTTGCGCTAAAGTTTCTTTGTCTTCATTGTCTTGTACCTCCATCCTGATTGTCACGAGAAGTTCGACCTCTGGTAATATAATTATCTAGTATTGCACAGGGATTTCTTGTTCGTAGACTGAAACTGGTACAAGCAAGTCTAGCCTTATGTTAATGTTCTAAATCTATTCTCAATCTGCACTTTTCGTCAGTGTCAATTATTCACACATCATGTTGCTCAGAGAAACTTCCCAAAGTGAAAGTGACTTGCAGTTTTCTTCTTGCTAGAACTTTACGACCACTTGCTGTTAGCGCCCATCCATGTTCTTACTTCATCTCTGGAAGCAATTTCTAGCTTTCATTACCAGATTGGGCCAAGTGTGGCCTAGTGATTAGCGTACCGAACTTTGGATTCGAGGTTCAATGTGCCCTTTGCCGCAAAAAAGAGGAAAAAAAAAGAGAAGTGCTATGCACCTTGGGGCCGTGAGTGCGTTATAAGAGTGACGGTCATATCCCACTATTTAATTATTGTGGTCATAATTTCATTCTAGATTTTATTTTTTATTATTTCAAAAAATTAAAGCATGTACAGCTGATTTTGGTCTATGATGTTTAATGTTTATCGTTGTAAGATTTGCATTTCCCATGTGGTAAGGATTGAACGTGCAGCAAACAAAGTTTGCGTGTACTCCTCGTGCGAGAAGGAGGAGTCTGGTGGTTTGGTTTATTATGAATTTCACGCAAAGCTACACGAGGGCTATCTGCGCCAGCCGTCACTAATTCACTAGTGAAAGACTAGAGGGAAGGCAGCTAGTCATCACCACCTATCGCCAACTCTTGGGCTACTCTTTTACCAACGAATAGTGGGATTGACCATCACATTATAACGCCTCCACGGATGAAAGGGCGAGCATGTTTGGTGGGACGGGAATTCGAACCCGCGACCCTCAGATTGCGATTCAAGCGCCCTAACCTCTTGGCCATGCCGGGGCCGGAATCTGACGAGGAAGAGAAATGCCTGTGTAACTGAAACTTGTTGATATGCCTTTGATTTCTGATAATAATAATAAGTGTCAAAAATAATATATCTTTAGATCCCCATAAGTTCATAATGTGTGTGTGTATATATTTACCATTACTTGCAGAGAAGTTAATGAAATTTTGGGTAAACAGAACAAGAACTTCGGTCAGTGATATAAGAAATATTTAACAACGTAATTTAAATAAACTGCTAAGTTAGAAAAATAAGTTTTAGCACTTAACATCCAGCTTAGATAATAATACATTTCTATACGTAATATAGAAAATTCAAAAACCTGGCTAATGATTTATATCATGATATAGAAAATGGTTCACATTATAGCCTCTAAAACCATAGGAATATCAATCAAATTGGCTACAAGTGTTAAAAAAATGTATGTAGAGATAGCTAACTAGCGATAACTATAAGTTTGGTTTTTGTAATTATGGTTTCTATACTGAAAGAAAATGAAAATATTTATGTAAAATATTATCACAAAATGTTTAGTCTAAAATGTGAATAAAATTATAGGAATCTTATTGTTACAGGATGTAGATGGTTGCGTTGAACTGATTAAAGACTTAATCCAGCTTTACTTGTTGAAATGTATGTCTACTGTCATATACTTTTTCTGGATTATGTCATTGGATTTTTTTACTATTGATTTGACATTGTCATCATAAACTGTGTTATTAATAATTACATGATGTGGAATCTTTTTAAAAGTTAGAATAAGATAGTGAATTTTGTTACTATTTATTTCAGATGTTGATTATCACAATAATGACAGTACTATTACTTGCTTCCCCCCCCCGTGGCACAGCGGTATGTATGCGGACTTACAACGCTAGAAACCGGGTTTCGATAACCGTGGTGGGCAGAGCACAGATAGCCTGTTGTGTAGCTTAACTTCCAAACAAACAAACAATCACTTGCTTATAGGTTAAGTATGTAAAAAGATAGCCATAAAAATCCTGTTATAAGAATTTAGCTTGAAATATGCTGTTTATCACGAAATTGATTGCATAGGGTATGAACACAGTTTTTTATATGACACCCCTTGGATCCCGAGGGGGCCAGGAACATAAAATCTGATGCCATATTCGGGCTCAGCGCCCTTGAAAACTTATTCCTAGATTCCATCATGCCTGAGTGACCTTGCGGGTGCGTTTTTAGCCCCCCTTGGTGAAGAGATAAACTCTATAGATATCTGCTAGCTCCAAAACTGTGGAAGGATGTCGCGGACAAACAAATTCACAAACATACAGCAAGAATCAATGTAAAATTTTATAAAACATTATTTTCACTTTATCGAACATAATCAATTGCTATGTAAAAAAAAAAAGAGAGAGAGACAACTTGACATAAAGGATTTAAACAATAGAAATAACTCTAATTAGTGTTTATGCTCAGTAGGTGGTGATTGTGTATGTTAACCTTGAATCCGTGAGAAGTGATTAAGATAGAGAAGACAAGATCATGACAACTAAAGATTAAAATAGAAAATACTGTTTATATTTTCACTGTCCTCTTATATAAAAAATAAAGCAATCAAATGCTTAATAAATTGAGTTTTCACAGGTTCTTCATTTAAAAGGGTTCGTGAATTATGCTATATATTGTTACGAAAATCAGGAATGCGTGATTCATAAAATAAACTTTAGTGATTTTATTACAAAATATAATTAATTCAACAAATTCTCATGCTAAGTAACACGAAATATAACTTGAAATATGTAATTCTGTTACCGTAAAAAAAACTCAAATTCTGCATGACTTCACTAATCTTAATTGAAGTACCAAAATGTAATTCTGTGCAGATATTTTATTTATCTTTCATCTGATTCCAACATTTACTACATTACGTAAATCATTTTCACACATTCCATGTCTTTAAAAACCTATTCAACATTATCTTGAACATGATGAAATTTAGTTAAATGGACGGCAACTGATTGTGTAGAGGACGACATTTCGAAAGTCTTCCGCTTTTCGTCATCAGGAAGACTTCCGAAACGTCATTCTTTACACTCGTGTTTCTACAACAGGCAGTTCTCTTCCATTCAACTCAATTTCATCAAGAATACTCTGCCTAAACAATATTTTTAACATATTTTAAATAAAAGATTGAATTAAAGGATTTTCTATGAATGTTAAACTAGATGTTATATTAAAAACAAAGAACAAGGGTAGAATTTTAAGGGTAATATATATATTTTTTCTTTGCATTGTATGTTTGGCTGTTCTTATTGTAGTATCTCTAATAAAGCGAATATCCCTTTATAAGCTAGGTAAACAGGATTCGTGTAATGTGTGAAAAGGTGTCTCTAAGTAATATAGGAAGATACTTTAAAAAGGAATACGAGTAGAAGATTTATGAAAAATTAAAAACTTAAACGTTTAACATAGAAGCTTATTCGAAATTTGAGAAACCCCTCCAAAAACAACCTACCAACAAGTTAAAACAGAGAAATAATCCATTAAATATCGTGTTTATACGAAAATATATATATATACAATGAAAAAAAAAGTTCGAACCATAGAACAAAGACTAAAATAAAAACACAACTAAACTGACACACTTGGCAGAACACAACCGCAAAACAGAAAATATCATAAACTGGACCAACATCAAATTCTGGACCGGCTCACCATTGGAAAGTCAGGAAAATTTAAAAAAAAAACCTTTAAATCACATTTCACCAACCTATACTCAACTGAGATCATGGCTTTGACATCAGCAACCGCTTTTTTCCTACCACACCAAACACCCATCGGCATAATAAACACAGGCTGATTTCCTCTCGTTTAGAACTCGGGTCACGGCACCAAGTCTGTTGGAGGTTTATTTTAAAACTTAATTGATTACTCACAAACACATGTATATAAATAACATTGCACGTTACATATTATTTTTTCTCTGTGATTTGATTAATGTGGAAGTCTTTCTTTTGGCCATCATAAAGAATCAAATTAATTTTTTCTGGGTATCTTGTTAATAAGGTGGTTTTCACTGTTTGGGGTTGCTCCAAAAAGTCTGCCTAGAACAAATATATATATATATATACATTTCTGTTAATATAGGAAATAATAATTCCTGTCAAGAAGCTTAAAATAAATGTAATTCTGATGAAAAATGATTCTTAAATTTGGAATGGCAGTCATCCACAGGGCTTTGCACTCACTTCAGTTTCTTTCGTGAGAGTTCTCTACGCTATCATCAAAATATGTAGTTTTGGAGAGGCTGTGTTATTTGTAGCCGTCAGAATGCTCTTATATTCCTTTAGAATTATGGAGAACGAGTTTGTCAATGTTTGTCAATAGAGAACGAGTTTATTTAATAAAATCATTTATTTTCCGTCTTTTTTCATTATTCAATCCCAAGGTGCTTCAGTGATGGTATCCAGAAACTGATGGTGATTGGTACTCCCAATCTGCTTTTTGTCGGGTGCAAAGTACTTTGTATAAGACCAAGTGCCATTCCCCACTTTTTTACTTCAGAATTCCTCAGCCATACTCAAACTATTGAAGATGTGCTTTCTACGCCTGAGTTTCACTTGAAGAACAAAACAGTTCATTGTGTGACTTCCTTGAGAAGTTACCTTGCTTCATGCATATCTTTCTATTATACACGCCCCTTTTAACCATTTAAAACCATTATTCTGCAACTGCTTTGCTATCCCTGGGGGTAATTTTCTCTTGTGACTCATTTTATTTCTTTACTGCTATGACTGAAACCATAAGCAGGGTCCATAAACGTATGAGTGGAAAGAACCTATCTTTGGAAAACTTTAATGCATTTATTGAATGCAGTTTGTTTGACTTTCCGGTCTTAGTTCTCTCACTTGCAGGTATGCAGTCGTCATGGTGCTTTGAGAAAATAAAGTAAATGAATTGTATATTACTGAAAAGTGTAGTTTTACGGGCTCAAGTAGGTTTACAGACACTTAACGTTCAATGTCGTGTTCATCTGAGCCCTGTCGAGACGGGTCACAGGTAAAAGGCCATGTCATCTTGTTTGTTGACTTGTATTCAAAATTTTATTGAACTACTATTTCATAAATTTATGTCAATATCTTTGGTATTGAACTGTAGAGTATAATTCAACTTTTAGTACTATACGTTACTCAATTTCTTAATTTGAAAGTAAATATTAAAAAACACACAGAAACATCGATTTTTGTGTG
>NW_013668200.1:59544-98134 GCF_000517525.1 Limulus polyphemus | reverse complement strand
AAACACACAGAAACATCGATTTTTGTGTGTCACGTGGTATGATGAATGTAGCATTGGTTCAAATTAGATGCTTGTGAAGTCAAAATACTAAGTCTATAGTTTCGTACGAATTAAAAACTCAAATCACCGATATTGACAAGCTAGAATATAAAATAAGAAGGTCTTATCTTTTCTATTTGCTAAGATATTGCTCATGTAATAAATCAAACACAGTGGCACCCCGCCCACCTTTTTCCATAGTTGAAAACTCTCTCTTATATACACTTACTTCTATATATGACATTAATAACCAATCAGAAGCTCAGAATGTCCTCCAGTGGCTTACTCAGCCACTTTAACGGTTTTGGCGCCATTTCTTTCTGTTGAACCAATATTTCAGCGAGGTAGGGTGTGTCTTTAGTCTGCTCTAAATTTCATGTTTTTAAACTATAATACATCTTAGTTACTGAGCCTGATAAATTATAGTGGTATTCTATGGTATTGATGTAGTGATTTACGACTTTTTTAGTTATTCAAATCTACATATAAAACCTAAAAAAATATTTTGGTTTATATCCTCCAGGTGCAAAATTTTTAAAGGCTTAGCAACCTACGTCAAGCAGCAACCGAGTACAAAGGTCGTAACTAGAAGAGATAATTATTTGCTTTATATAAGTTTGAGAACTTATTTTCAAATAGAAATAATCTATATACATATATAATGTATAATAATTGAAATGTGGCTGTATTTTACAAAATACTAGTCTACTAAAACACAGCCAAGACAAGTCACTTTGTACTGACCAAAGGTCAATTTTATGTTATTTGATACGGTAACATGAGTGCATGTGAGCCTCGTCATTGTAATTTCTGTCTTGTTAGCCAGGCACGGCTGAAAGGTCAATATAAAGATAAATAAATATATATATAAATGTATAAGGTTATGAGATGTAAGCTCTTTAGTCTTAACAGTTATGTTTTCGTGTTATAATCTGTGTTCATTCTAGAATGAAAGAGGCATAATTTATTTCCTGATTTTTCATGGTGGATGCGAAATCGGTCAAATCTACCGAACCCGTACAGAGATTAATTACTGAAAATAAGAGATACAATATAAAGTTTTTTCGTAGGAAACGTTTGATAACTATCTGGACATTATAGAGATTTCGCATGTGAAATTTGAAAATTTGCTGATGCATAAAAGTATTTTTAATCTTAAAATGAATATTACTTTGCATGAAAGATAGACAACATGCGAAAAGAAAAAAAAAGACATGAGAAAACAATGCTTTGCAAACCTTAAGACTTAATAAAAAATTATATTTTGCGAATGATTGTTTGTTTGAAGTTAAGTACAAAGCTATACAATGGGCTGTCTGTGCTCTGCCCACCACGGGTATCGAAAGCCGGTTTCTTGCGTTGTAAGTTCACAGACATACCGCTGCGCCACTGAGGGCTTTGCGAATGAAAGCATTGTAATGGTTATTGATAATCTGACAAATCCTACTAATTTAAAGTTATAGCATGAAAACTATAGCAAGCACAAAATGGTGTAGCTTTGTGCTTAATAATAAAACAAACGAACTTTATTTATTTATTCAGTATACTTATGTGTATATATTATGTTGATTTAGATTGCACCCTCCCCGCAGAGATTTCTGTGTACACCCATTACTGGAGCACAAGACATGAAGCAAGTGTCACTGATCTTCATTATACATGTGGACAGTAAAAGGAGTATGAACGATGTCCTATGCGTGGCTGTAACATTCTCTTGTGATTGCTTTGCATCCATTTTTTGCTTTGTTAAAATTACATCTGTAAAATAATCAGATGAATGTTGATATTTCACATTAATTTATGATGACAATTACTAATATATATAACGATCCTACGTTTTGGTTAGGTCTCCAGATGAAATCTCATATCGGCATTTTTTGTCGGTTGTTTATTAGACATCTTTTTCTCTTTGGTTCTTTCTTTGACATATAGAGGTCTTGCTTTGTTTCAGTTGCATTTTATTTCATTCGTCCTTTTCACACATCTTTCATTGCTATCTTTTCTTGATTTGTCTCTCATTATCACTACAAACTTTTGTCAATCCTTCAATTTACACTGTGCTTTCTTTGTGACGTCAGAAAGTTTTGAAACTTTATTCATTAAATCTGGTGTTGTTGCGTAATAGTGGATTAAACTTTAAGCAATATCGTGTATTAGCTTACTATTAGAACAGTAATAATCTTCTTGTTATTAATATTACTGTGGGACAGTTGTTTTTTCACGACATAGTGTTACGATTGTCCTTCAAGTGTTGTAGTAGTACTTATGAATAGCTGAGCAATATCGTGTTTTATGTCACACAATGTTAAAATATGAATTACGTTTGGTTTTTGAAATCAACAAAAAAGGAAATAATGAGAAACACGCCATTTGTAACGGTGATGATAATAATAATAATTATTATTATAACAATAATAACAGGATAAACGTATTTTTCTTTCTGTAATAAAACATGAACACATTAATATTAATTGCAGAATTAAAAAGAATTTTTGCAGTGTTGTTGTCTGAAGAAATGGAAAAGGTGTTTGTTGTCAAAGCACAATTTTTGAATATCTACTAGCGCTACTCTGTATGTAACATGTAATCAACTTATCTGTGAGAATAAATGGGGGGTGTATTTGTTTTCGTGGCATAGCTCTTACATGTTCGCCTGAGTCACTCTGTAACCTACTTTATTTTAAAGAACAATGCTTAAGCTTCAAAATGATACCGTATTTAAGGTGTCACAACTAGGTTATCCGTGTGATTTAGCCTGTTAAATGTTACATCATATGCAACAATAAATGGGTACGTGTTGGCTTTCAAGGCATACGTCACGAATGTCCGTTTTTGCCACTCTGTAACCTAATGTGTGTTGAAGAGGAATGACTAAGCCTTAAAATAACGCTCTATTTGAGGTGGAAAACTAGGCTACCTGTATGATTTAATCATTTAAACGTAAGCTATGAATAGGTAATATGCAACGAACTAACTTTAGCTTTAGATAAGGAATATTGACATCTTCAGCCTGGTAATAAGTTCCCAGTTCTAGCTAACACCAGCTGTCAGTCGCCAATTCCAGCAAAAACTCTCCGGAAATCCTACGCTGAAGTTCTCTTAAAACCTTAAAAGCTCGCCCAGCCGTTTCTGCTCTCGTGATGGAAGAAGTAGTCTTTGTGTCGCAGACATCATCATGATTTATAGCGACCCAAAAATTACGAAGTTTCGACCAGTCTTCCTGAAACAGGTTTGCTTGGTCGCGCAATTCTACTTTGACTTAATGAATTCCAACCTCATGTTGTTCTTGGAAAATTGCATTCTGCGTCGATACTTCAGGATCAACTGTAACTACCGATAATTATGTCTTTTCTACATGTTAACATCCGGGGCGATTTAAGCTATAAAAAAATTAACTATTTCAACTATGTCACAAAATTAATGTAGATGTTACAACAATTAATTAAACACTCTTAGATTCCTCTTCCAAGTACCCCCTCTCCCTCTAACCAAACATTCAAGCAGACGAGGTATTGCTTTTCCTTATAGGGGGGGGGGGATAAAAATTCTGTCTCTGAACAATCCAAGTTCTGATTCCAAAAAATATATTCTATGCAACTTACATGTTTCAAACTTAATAATTATTTCCCTTTTAGCGCTTAAACTCAAACTCTAATGTAATTATTCTGGTCGATCTTAACTCCAAACATCTGGATTTCAACTGCAGGACAAGTAACGACATTTACACTTCTCTCATTTATAAATAATAACAATCGTTTACTTCTTAATGATAACACCCCCGCCCATACTCACTATGACGGTTCTCAAGACATCTTAGACCTAGCTGTAGTAATCCCTGTTTTTACTCATCTCACATCTAATTTATATGTCCACAAAAATATCGGAGGGGAAAATAGCCCCACTTCCTTCTAGCTGTCTCGGAACACTATATTTGTAACGGGTCTATTTAAACCCGCATAATACACGCTTTCTCTAATGCAGACTGGAAATTATTTTGAATTAAACTAAGTAACTCACTACCTTGTATACGATCGTCTATATACCCACCACAAGAATTAGACAACTACTCCACAGTGTTATTAAATGCAATATTTAAAACAATAGCAATCACAGTAGCTTTTCAAACTATTAGTCACAACTTAAATACCTGGAAACGAACCCCGAATACACGCACACTAATTAGCGAAAGATGTCTCTCGCGCTATCAGTTTTAGGAGCACTTAAGGCCCCTCAATTCAAACGCCAAGATAAAATCCAGAAGCCCGTTAAAGAACAGCATTCACTTAATTGGGGAGATTTTTGTATTTTTCTAGATAACGCAAGACCTGACCCTTTGCTCTTTTGTTTGAAACTTTTATCTGTATCTAGAGACTGAAAATGGAAACATTAAGTTGCTGCTATCAATAACGAAAAAACTATCTTTTTGCTGACTTTTTCAAATGTGCCTTCACTACTCCTAACCTAAAAAACATTACACAATACCAATTATTAGTTAGTTAATAATTGTATAACCACAAGCCACTCAGACTATAACCCAAAAGAATTACCGACCAAGTCTTTCCTCTATCTCACGACAATATAAACAGGCCTATTACTATCTCAGAAATTAAAATTTATATTAAACATTTTAAAAAATCAGCTCCTGCCGAAGGTCGAAGTAACATCAAACACACATCTAACTAATTTATTTAACGTATCTCTCCTTATGACTACTATCCATCACGGAGGAAATCCGCTTTTATAATATTCAGCTCTAAGATAGAACTCAAATCATTCAATCCAAGCGACTTTCATCTCAACACTTTACTTAATTCTTTCCAGAATTTTACCTGTACAATTAGTTCCATCAGACTGCTGTGATATCTAGAACACAACAACTTAATTTCAAACATTCAACAACACGGCCTGTGAATCACTTACGTTAACTGAAAGGGATTTTCGTGGTTTTAGCTGTAATCACACCAAGATGTTAAAAAATAATTTACCTCTGTTTGGCATAATGGACTTAAATGCTTAGATCTTATAATATTTCACCATGTTTTTACTTTGGGCCTCATAGAATCGCGCCGCCATAGTCCACATTAAAAACTCTATATCAAACACCTACTTGAAGTCTGAGTTCCTCAAGGCTCCGTATTAAGCCCCTTACCCTACATATTGTATGTTAATGACCTACCAATTCCCTGCCCCTTCATTTATAACTCACGTATTTCGATATATAGACACGTGGCAGCATGGAGTACATCTCGTAACTCCCCACTTACGACCAGCGTCCAGATTCCTCTTAACCAAATCATAGTTAGGTCTAACAAATGGCGGATTGTTCTCAATCCTTCAAAACTCAGGTGATTACTTTTCCAAGAAGTTTAAACAAGAAATTTCCTAGATTAAAGAAATTCGAACTAAAGCCATAAGACACACCCATCGCCTTCACTAATAAAGTTAATTTTCTTGGTATTACATTCAGTAATATGTTCACCTAGAACTCTCATTTCAGCGAAATCTTACAAAAAAGGCTTAAGAATCGTTTACCCATGAAATATAGGAAACCGCGTTCACTGTAAAACTTCCACTCTCCTACTTCTCTACAAAATTTTCATTATATCACTAATGGATTCGGCTGTATGATAACCTGTAATATATCTGTCAATATATTTCATAATTTACAACGACTTCAAACAGCATTGCGTATAACATATCCCCTCCTTACTTTCACTCCAACATGTTATACTTATCAGTGTACGACCATCTCACGTTAAAAACAGATTTTTCAAATCAGTCTCTAGAATTTCAGAAAATCACGAAACAAAACCTTCTCTCAGCCAATTTTCTACTATAGTAGCCATTCCCACTCATGGCAAACATATACCTTCCCATTCAACTTCATGGCCCCACAGTGGCTCAGCGATATGTCTGCGAACTTATAACGCTGAAAAACGGGTTTCGATACCCGTGTTGGACAGAGCACAGATAGCACTTTGTATAGCTTTGTGCTTAATTCCGAACACATCAATTTCATATTTAACATATAATATGAAACCCTCTAGTGTGTGAGCAGTGCTAGACTAGCGATATTATTATTTCTGCTTATTGCTTAATTATTTTCTAGACACTTTAATAGCTTGTTTTTCCTTTAACTTCAAGTTCTAACTTGGAAACAGGGCTGTAGCATTTTTCGGTGACAGCCCAATGAAAATGGATTTTTCTCAAGGGTGTTTTCGTTTTCTTCCCACATCCAATGCTTTGGCATTGGATTTATTGATTCCCGCCGCCTACAGTCGAACAGTACACAGCGCCTCCTTCTTCAGGATGGATTGGTGTGGTCTGTTTTGCGTATCTGATTGTAAATAATATGTGTTAATTATGAAATCATAAAATCAGAGTGTCTTCAAAGAACCTTTCGAATGTTATAAAACTTATAGGATCACGAAGTAGGCAACAGATAAAGAATCTTAACGTCATTTTGAAAATGTGCTTGATACAGTTAGTAAAGTTGGTAAACAATACCAAGTAGTATTATGTACATCATTCCATTCAGGTGCTGCTGTTTTTTATGTATTTTTTATATATAGATACTTCCATTTTACGTGTAGGCCTTGATCAGTTTCAACAAAAGTATTACAGCTTTCCAATTCAATTAATTAACAAAAATAAAATGTAAAAAAAATATTTTACCTCTCATCTTTCAAATAATTAAAATACTATTGAAAAGGCTCACTTCATTTGGTATTTTATTACACGATCTGAAAACGACGAAAGACACTAGGTACAGTGTAATTTTCTGTCGAAGATGGTATTATTTGCATTTTGTGCACTTCGGAGGTCTGAATCCGAAGAAAACCCCAGGACTAGAGTTTGTTTGTGTTTAACTTTAAGTGAAAAGTACACAAGGGGCTATCTGCGGTTTGCCCATCACGTGTATCGAAACCCAGTTTTTAGCATATAAGCCTTCAGGCTTATCGCTAGTTGGTGGCTAGGTCTAAAGTAATTTTCTGTCGAAGATGACATGCAGTCAACTTGATTTGATATTTAATTTTATGTCGCAGAGGCCTCAAAACCCCTAGATCTTGTGTAATAGGTGAGTAATACGTAGAGTTTAAAAATAGCGAAGCAAAGTTATTACCACCGCCACCGAAGGTTATGTTTTCATCCTTGTGTTTGTGTGTTTGTCAGCAAGGTTTCTCAAAAACGGCTAAATAGATTTGGACGAAAGTTGGTATACATTTTGACTATGACCCAACTTAGAAGTGATTAATTTTTGGAGAGTCAAAGTCACAGCAAAGTCATGAAAATCCAAAAAATCCCAATCTGCCAACATGGAGACCGATGTTTCACACTATTTTTGCTCTATAACTTAGCCAAAAATGATCGGATTTAAATGAAATTTGGTGAACATATGTTGAATATTATTCCTCATTTGTCCTACCAAAAATGGTTTGTGTCACATTTTCTGAATATGATCAACGCTGCGTGGCGGAGGTATGCGCTCTACTGGGTGCCCCTCTAGTTAAGTTATTGTATGCCTATTGTCAAACACTATGTCATTTGCTACAAGCGCATCTCCTAAACCTTATAACGTAGTTTTATGATATTGTTATATATGTTTCAATAATAGTAATTTGAATGGGTTTATAAATTATAGGTATATTAGTGTGTAGGAAAATAGTTTATTAAGCTAATACAATAGTTAAAGAGAAATAAACAAAACCTGGTATCTTTTTATAAATTGATTGGACCCTATATTACTTCAGTATATCAGCCAACGCTGAGAAATGAAATTGTAGATTTTCAGGTCTCCAAACGTCAGATTTCTGATATTATAGAATTATGTAGATGTGCAATTTGACTAATTTTTGAAAGGTAAATTACATACCCAGCTTTGTCCTTGTTGAAAGCCCGACAGATCCGGCGAAAGTCCAATTAAAAGTGAACTCTCAGTCCATAATGGGCTTTTTTTTTAAGCTCTTGTAATGCACTTTAAATGTCTTACATTAAAAGTTTTGCAGGTTATTTTAAAGAGACTGCACTCCTCTGTCTATTTTCTCTTGAAAACGCGAAAAACACGCACAAATTGGCTAAAAACGAGCAAGATCTCTGCGAGAATTTTCAGTAGCGTTCATTCTCCAAGAACAATGTTGTAAAACAGGAGAAATGTATCAGAAGTTAGGAGGTGTAGAAGTCGATTCAAGAAAATTGGCAAAAATGGCAAAGCAGCTGCGTCACTTCTTGTTCACAGTAGAGATGTGATCAAGATTTCTACTGTTTAAATTTGGTACATTTAATGCATTAAATTTAATAATAATCTTGAATTTTGTTTCTACAGGAAACTATGTTCTACATAAAGAAGTAATAAATATCCGAAAAATATTTTAATTATGAAATACTTGTCTAATTCAGGTTTAAATGCTTATTCTAACCTATCATAAACCGGAAATTAAATGGTGTGAATCAGAAAAGAGTGGAAACAGCAGTAATGTCTTTATTTTCCGTATTGTAGCTGGATATTCTATTACTGTATGTTTTGGTTTTTATGGGAAACAAGTCAAAATACTGAAGATTTTATCTAATCTTTGACTTGTATAACTTTATTGAGGTGTGAGTTCTGTCCAAACTCAACTATCTAAAATAGCTACTTTTCATTATATGGGAAACTTAATAATAATTTAGTTTGCTTTTGGACTACTAAGTTAGCATGCCAAGTTTGGTCTGTATCAATCATCTCGTTGAAGAGGAAATGCATCCATAGACAGAAAGTTCTTCTTTGATATTGGATAGTTACCGCACCGATATGGCTTCACATGTTTAGCGCATATGTCAAGAACGCCTGTACCCCAATTTTTACACTCAGCTCAGCTGGATAGTTGAACTTCTTCCCTTCTCTCAAATCGTCAGTAATATGAAGAATTAATGTGTGTTACGCAAGTCAGTTAACGTGACATAATACGGCAAGCATTATTTCTTAGATCCTATATTATTAAACAGAAAAGTAATTAAAATTAAACAAATCATGAAAAAGTAACTCATAACATTATGTATATGCCCGGCATTGCCAGGTGGTTAGGGCGTTCGACTCGCAATCTGAGGGTCGCGGGTTCAAATCCCCTTCCCACCAAACATGCTCGCCCTTTCAGCCGTGGGGGCGTTATAAGGTGACGGTCAATCCCACTATCCATTCGTAAAAGAGTAGCCCAAGAGTTGGCGATGGGTAGTGATGACTGGCTGCCTTCCCTCTATTCTTACACTGCTAAATTAGGGATGGCTAGCGCAGATAACCCTCGTGTAGCTTTGCGCGAAATTCATAAACAAACAATCATAACATTATTATATTTAACATAAAACGCAAATTTTGCGTGAAGTGAGTATCCAGCAAAATAAAAAAAAATAAAAAAACGAATTAACAGTTTGTGCGTTTGTTTTAGAGTAAAGCCACATTTGGTATCTGCTGTGTCCAGGATAGGATTAACAGCCCAGCAAAATATTTATAGTATCTGATCAATGGCTTCCTATTTGAATAAAAAAACACCCCTCTTCTGAGCCTTGAAAACAGAAATAATTTAAAACTCAACATGGTATAAAAATATCGATTGATTAATATTTGTGAAACCAGTATTTGTTCATTAGTTTATAAATTTTAAAACCAAGAATAGAAAGTAGAAATATTATTAACTTTTAACTTCAAAGGCTTCTGTTATTGTAAATATTAGCAGAAATACCGCCCTACGGCCGACTGTTTGTACTATTCACACCTCATTGAAAATAATTTAGAAAAGGTTCACCTTTTTCTAAAAAGGATTTTGTTCTGGGAAGTATTGCACGTGAAAAGTGTTCGGATTGTGCTCTCCAGTCACGCGCAACTCATTGCATCAAAATGATTCAATGAACAGAGCTCATACATTTTACTCAAATAAACTGTAATGTTTTTATATATTAAAATTACTATCCTTCATTGAAAAAATAAGTTTATAAGATCTTCAGTTTCTCATTACTACATTTAAAAAATTGCATTAATAAAGATATAATAAAACCCTCACGTACAGTCCCAGTGAAAGTCGTGTTCTTGTTGTGAGAAAAGTACTTTAAAATTGTGTTCTATTATAAAGAAATGGTGTTGCACATACCACGGTTATTTTCTAGTTGTCTAAATCTTGAATATCTCAAGGTGTGAAATTTTTTATGGATCTTTTTTTTTTTGTGGTGCCATTCAGTAGATGGCGAGTTTTGGTTACATACAGAGATACTGACATATACGCTACGTCCATTATAGTAGGAAAAAGAAGATAAAATTAAGTTACTGAGTCAACAATTTAAACTCAGTATGTCTTGATTGTGTTGTTATTTACAGCCACTCAGAGGGCGGTGGGGCATCTGGGGCGCTTTGTCCCTGGCCCCAGTTCAAAAGGGTTTAATAAAACTGAATGATATAATACAGGACCCACCTAAAATAAGAATTTTATTTTTAAAACTGTTTTGACAATTGGCATTTGATGAAGTGCCAGTGTTGACGTACTTTGAATTCTACAGACGTATATCTCTTTTTTAAGTGAAAAATTACCATGATAATTTGATTAGAACAACTGAACATACTAATTAATTAACTTTCAAAGGTATACCATACAATATATACAAGGCTCTATAATATTATAAAATATTACTCTCATGTAGGGGGCCTCTATACTTCAAAATTTTTCCTGGGACTCCCTTGACCTCTAGGCTGCCCTAGTTTTATAAATTAAATCTCACATGTATAAATTTTACACTCGTGATAAACTAAACAATATTGGAAAATAAGCTATATTACTTTTCCTTTGTTCGCTACTCAAAATTATACACTCTTTTATTTCGTGAAGGTTAAAATTCTATAGTCTATTGTTTTGCTTTGCGCTTAAATTAAACAAAAAAATTATTTGTATTCAAAACCCTAATAGCCCTTTGTTGGTTTTTCTCATCTCGTCAGTTTACACATTATTTAACGAAATTAATACATGCAATAATTTAGATTTCGCTTCACTTTAATGGTATAATTTTAAAATGTAAACATTTATTCAAAGCTAGTGCTCCCCAGTGGCCCAGCGGTATATCTACAGACTTACAACGCTAGAAACCGGGTTTCGATACTCGTGGTGGGCAGAGCACAGATAGCACTTGTGTAGCTTTGTGCATAGTTAAAAACAAACAAACAAAAGCTAGTTCTTTAATTTTCTATTATGTTTTGGTCATGCTGATAAATATTTTTCCTAATCCGTTAAATTTTGTTTTAGAAGATTGATATACCTTTAAGATTACTCAAAATTGTTAGAAGACGTAAACTTCGTGTTAAACATCTGATTTGCACAGCGGTAAGCTTGAAGGTTTATAACGCTAACATACAGTGTTCGAGCGCCGCAATTAGCACAGCACAAATTGTCTTTTGTGCAACTTTGTGCTTATCAGCAAACAAATATCATTGCAAAGTTTGTTTAGTATTTCCTGTCTTTTTTTAGATTAGTAAAGTGAGCGTTTCTTTCTTACCTAGGGTTTGAATTTTTTCACACATCCCCGTTTTTAGTAGTTTGTGTAGTTTCGGCAATAGAACTTAGTCAACAAATGTGGTTAAATTCAATTGGCTTTATTTGCCTGTTGTTGTTTTTTTTTTAATCATTCCCCCTTTGGTGTCACTTGTGTCCTCTCTTAGTAAAAGGCTGCAGTGTAGTAGAACACACTTAACGTAAACAGTAGTATTTTCTACTGGCAGGTCAGGTGATACCTTGAAAATATGTCCTCCTTTTTCTTTTTTTGCTATTGGTATAATCAACAGTGACTTACGTAACGCATGCACTCTGGAGGAAATGAGACAAATCTATTTTTTTGTAAATAGTTATACTCTCCCAGTTTTTTCCAGTATTTCTTCAGAACTCTTCACTATTTGGATTGTCTTCAAATCTTGATCAGGTCTGCCTTCTGGGTATGATATTCTGTGTTCTCTTTAACTTTGATTTTTGTTCTTGTTTGAATAATATTACTGTTCACTTTGTTTTTTACATTGAATTTGGTTTCTTTCTTCAACTCAGTCAGAATCAAAGAACTCAGTCTTACTCCTGCATAACATTTCCTGACGTTCCTATAAATATTGCAGTTACTACTCTTTTCTGAATACAGGTGTCCTACATTTGAAATTATTCCTTTAAACCAACACCAGTTATGAATTTCTTCACATAACATTATCAGCCGTCTGAGACGAAAGGTACACAGCACCAAGTAAGTTATTTTTCTAGCTTTGAAATTTATTCTTCTGACATATTTGTTGTGTTCAACTACGAGAACGTTGCCGAAAGATGTTATTCATACACCATCTTACTTCTTTATAGATCCAGGTTATTTAATATAGATCTCAAGAACCGTTTCTTTATTTCCATAAACCATCTGGTTACCTTTGAATCTTGCCATTATTGAGCGATCCTTGCCTAATGGATAGGTTACCTAAACTGTAAATCCACTGTTTGTCTTAGTGATTGTTATTCCATCTTTTCCGTCAAACAATAGCAGTCTGTGAGTTATCAATGGGTGTTGTTGACTAGCTGCTTTCCTTCTAGTCTATCTGTTCAAAACTAAGGACCGCTATCTCTTTGTGCAGCTTAGCTCAAAAACAGGGGCGTCGAGAGCCAGCCCAGGCCCTGGGGGCAGTAATATCACCCCCCCCCCATTTCATTCTATTTATTAACGTTTGCAGATTTTTCACAAAAGAAATTTAGGTGACAAATTTCTTAATGAATCCATGAAAAAGCAGTAGCCAGTTTAGCTAATATGCATTAAGTAGTATGCATTTCTAGTGAGCTTTGGAATATCCCAATGCTGGGCCCCTCAACAGAACTTTGGGCCCGGAGCAGCTGCACTCCTTGCACCCCCCCCCTCCCCGTCGTCAGCCCTGCGGAAAAATCTTAAAGTTACAAACAAACATACCGAAATATTGTGTAGTTGCACCTAACGTATCATAACCCATGAAAAACGTTAATAACACCCACAGCTGCAGAAGCATTGAAACTATAATATTTAATCATTATGCGTTTGGGTTCAAGAATGTGACAGTTCCTAAACGTAACAATAGATGGAACTACAATGTCTCTCGAGAAATGTGTGTCCAATTTCAGAATTCCAATTATAGTTTAAGCACAAAGCTACACAATGGGCTATTTGTGCTCTGCCAATCACGAGTATCGAAACCCGGTTTCTAGCGTTGTAAAGTCCGCAGACATACCGATGTGCCACTAGGGGGGACATTTGTCGTTTCATTATTTTTATTAGTCTTGTTTGTTGATTTATGTATAGCTCACACACCCGACGTTTTATTCACATAAATCCTGGTTATCACAATGATTGGACGTTATCCTATCAAGTGCATAGTCGCTACACCAAATCAATATCACGCTTCCTAATAATCAAATATTTAGCAACCCTCTGCCAGGATTTATCCAAAGGGCCTATGCTGTCGCACATTTAAATCCAATAAGGAATAAGCAAATACTCCCCATGAAAAAGCTCCACTTTTTTCTTATTCACTGAGACTTTAATAGCACTTATAAATAATTTTTAACATAATCAGTATATAATGGGATTGAAATTATGAGAAGGAGGATATGAATAACCTTTATTATATATGTATAAATAGACGTGATACACAAACATGCTCCGTAATCGATCATATTTTTAGACTTAGTCCAGTAGAGCTATAATACGGAAAAACTTCAAAAAACGAAGCTTAAGTAGGATTTTTTTTTTGCAATATACTTTTTTATATAAACTTAGTTCTAAGCTTTAGAATTGGACATAAAGTTTAAAAGTATGATAAAAAAAAACTTTCACATAATGCAGAAATTATCATGAAATATGACACTAGTTAGATTGAAGTAACTTATCACTTGAGATCCTTCATTATTAATTGTGTCTTCAACTTCCATCACATTTCAGTTTCACGAGAGAACGTTAGGCCTGTTAGATTTTAATGCTTAGCCGGATTTCGGCGTTCAAACTGTAATTTTTAAGGTATTATACTTTCTCTCTATATATATATTTCAATAGCGTTGCACAGAAACGTTTGTCCTTCGTCGTCTGACCTAACTAACGAGTTTTGATATTAACAACGCATTAAATGTAAATAACCACTATTGGGTATACTTGTAGTTATATTATAACTTATAACTTACTTTATACATCCCGCATATATTTTAATTATAAAAGTAATTTTTACATACCGGTAAGTTTAGATACAGTGGTACAATCTCATATTTTGTTGTCTGTGTTTACTACGAAACTAATTTACTGGCATGAACTTTTATCTACACCAAGGACCTTTATAATATATTCATGTATCATCATCACCAGTTTTCTGTCCGGAGTTAATTCATTTTTTTATGCTCATGTTTTTTTTAAGGAACTTTTAGATATCTAGTGTGCCAGAAAGACTTCCACACCAGACTAGTTTCCTACTGTATCAGTGTGCCTTTTGTGAATATGCGTAACTATAGTTTTATAAAACTCCAAGCTACAGTACTTTCTAGTTTAATGCCTTAGTAGTTCAGTTGAATGTAGCAATAAATACGGTGTATTTCAAAATCCGTACAATGTATTTTCAGTTGACGATTTAGTTTAATTACTTCCTATTATCGCAGTGTTTTCATTAGTTTGTTGTTATATCTTTTGAAAAAGGATACAATAAAGTGATCATTATTAGCAGTGATTAGACATTTTCGAATTATTTTCTACATATTATACCATGTTTGTGAGTGTTAAAGCGCTATGATATTTTTATCTTTCCTACATAAACAGTGTTTTTTATTTTGAAGGTCAGTAAAGGACTTACATAATATCCAGGTAGAGCTGAAGAGAGTGTGATACACTTTGCAGTAATTTTATGTAATGTTATACATTTGTATGAGCTGAAAAAAATAAGGGCACATTTTTGTTATCCTTGTAATTTTGTCATATAGTTAAATTCTACTGGTAAAGAGCATTTACTAATTAATGTTTTGATACGACAAGGACATAATTTGTTGTAATTAAGAAGTCAAAGTGGCTTTGAAGGTTCTTTTGTTAACATGAGAGCTGTATTAAGCGGGTAATAAACTGAAAGACCTTTTTTATAAACAAATTGCTTAATATTATTTGGTTTACATTAAATGACATACTGTTTTAGTTTTTCTTTTATATATTAGCATTTGGTATGAAAACCAAGTTCAACTATTTTAGACTACAAAAGGATGGTTATATGACCAAGAATGTGATACCAAAAATATTTTCCCGCTTTTTTCTACCAATTCTGAGGGAATTTCAGCCTCTTTTTTTTGCCATTTTGTCCCCCATAATGAAGCTTGTTGAAGTTGGAGTCTACCTTGATGTAATCTCTACTATGCAAACATACTACCTGTCGTGGGTGCCAGCTTCTTAGACTTCTATTTTCCTGTCAATTCATGATATGCAGAACAGGGGATCAAACAATGGTAAAAATAGTTATTGATAAACATGGATGGCCTCCATATATATATGTGTGTATCTAGAAAAGTATTGAAAATAACTAAACATTTAAAAACTGGTTAAAAAATTGGAAGGGAGGTTTTTTACTGATTGAATGTAAGATATATATATAAAATAAAAGTTAAATCACAATTAATGAAATTATTAAAGAAGAAATTACGTTTAAATAAGTATTCAAATGATCATGGGAAAAGTTTCACATATATCTCTGTATAACAGCACACTTTCCTTAAATAACCAATAAATGTGAAATAGATGAAATGTTTTTAAATTGTCTTTATGAGCCACTACTTGTGAATGCAGTCCAATATTATAAACATGAATCATTATTGGACTAGAAACAGTTGGTATTGGACCTCGAAAACGTCATGGGTGTCTGTTCAATATTAAAACATTGATTAGAAGGAAGCTCTTGGTGATAGTTAGAATGTTTAAAGAGAGAAAACGATTGTAATTTTACTGAAAGATTGAATCTCCCTTGTACATCAAGTTCACAACATGCAAAAGATAAATTGATCGAACTCCTTAATAAAATATCTTAACCAACTCAATGGTACGGTTGCATTGATTATCTTATTATAAAGTTTTTCTTGTAATTTCACAGTAAAGGTATAAGTACTGAATAAAACATAAGGTATTGAAGTTTTTTTGTAATTTCACAGTAAAGGTATAAGTACTGAATGAAATGAAATTACAAGAAAACTTCAATACCTTATGTTTTATTCAGTACTTGTACCTTTACTGTGAAATTACAAAAAAACTTCAATACCTTATGCAGTAAAGGTATAAGTACTGAATGAAACATAAGGTATTGAAGTTTTTTTTGTAATTTCACAGTAAAGGTACAAGTACTTAATAAAACATAAGGTATTGAAGTTTTCTTGTAATTTCACAGTAAAGGTACAAGTACTGAATAAAACATAAGGTATTGAAGATTATCGAGACTTAGTTCTATAACTTATTTGATTAAAACTTTTAGAAAAGTTTAGTTTGTGATATTTTAAAATATCTATTTTCATCAAATTTTGTTATATTATATCTACATTTGTATTTTCATTTACAAAAACAATTGTAGACTGATTTTAGAAGAAGAGTTTAAAAACCTTTTTACATATTTCAGGTACTGATACAAAAATATTGTTCCTTTTTTAAATAACGGAACAAAATTAACTGTTTGCAAGTTCCGATTGTTCTAAAGAAATGCGTTTATCAATTACTTGCTACATATTCAAGAAATTTGTATGATTGGTATACTTTATCAGCTCGAGATAATACTTAGTGAAAAATTAAATACGCAATCTACAAATTGTAGATACCACAACAATGCCATTACAACGGACAACGCTGCATTGTTAGATAGACAATTTCATCTCTTGTCCCCCACTCACAAGTCAACTAACCAAGCAAGAGTGGAACCTCCAACTGCTAGTTGAGAAAATCTTAATTGTATCAGTCTGCTGAACATCTATGATCGCATTATTATAGTGCAGACTTTTTCCAGTTTATTAACGGCGTTTCGTCAAAGAACAATTCAAGTTCAATAGAATTTTTTTAGAAGTAATTTTTAAATTTTTATTCTGTATATTTTGGAAATATTAATGTAAAGTCCTTAGTGAGTATGAAAATAACTTAAAATGGTACATAGTTTGACAATACTATGATTTTCGATCACTAGGTCAACTTTATTGAGATTACCTCCTCAGAATGGAAATGTCCAGTAAAAAATATGTTAAAGTTTCTATTTAAAAGCCACCTAATATTTATTTGTTTTAATATTAAACTATATAGGAAAATTTGTTATTATTATTGTTATTTTCCAATTTATTGTGATCCTTCTTATAAGGGTAACTGACTGGCCATTCTAATAAGTAATTTGATCGAATGTCTGTAGGTACTGCAGGCGACACTCGGTAAAACGTCTTCCCTTACTTGCTGAAACTGTGTGGTATTCTCAGGTTCACTGAAAAACTTTACAGATGCAGATAGTAGCCAAAGATAACTGGAAGAACGGCAGAAGATGTTATATGAAATTAAATTGAGTTCTGGCTCTGATTGAGTTGAATATCAAACACACAGTATAAGACAAAGTGCAAAATATGAAGATCACAACAATTAAAGATAAATGAGTGTATAATACTTACGGACAGTGCTGCCCTCTCACTGTCTGGTGTAAAAGGAGTGGGGGGACCAGACTCACTTCTTAAGGAGTCTGAGAAAAATATCATGCTCTATCAACATCATAAACAAAAATAGTGAGTATGTGCCACAAAATCCGTAAACAGGTGAGATCTCTATAAAAACTACATAGCACATCATGAGAAAATGTAGTGGCACCAAAAGCGAATGTCTATTGATCATATGTTTTTACCACTAGTAAGTCACAGTTTTATATCACAATCAGTTTCTCTGTAGCAAAAACCTCTACAAGAACCCACACGCAAGTATGGGTGAAACATTTTCGATGAACATCAATAAATGTTCACCTGTCTAAACTGAAAGGAAAATAAGTATCTGGTGTTTCACATAACATAACTGAATGACCCATAAAATATACTGTATCTTACCATAAAAAGGGTAGACATGCTCTACTTAATTAATGTGTCGGGCTGCCATCACTCTGATCAATAATTAAAAATTAGAATCTGTTTTACCTGAAGATTAGGTCATGGTCTTTTAGCTCATGTGCCGTTCAGTTTGTATATACCAATACCTTATATGCTGTGAAAATTCTGGTTACATAAGAGTCTGACGAATGGAAGAGAAGGACAAACCCAGAATTTGCAAAGTAATAAGGTCCCTTCTTTTTCATTGGCCCACCATACTATTTACAAGACTTGCTCTTAATATAATTGGTCTAAGTCGTGTAAATGTCTCATTCATTTCTTGAAATAATTGGTTGGGATGTGAGTCACGTTGAACAAACGTGTGGAAGTGATCCTTTTGGGACATTCGTCACGATCGCGATATAAATGGTGCACACTTCGAACAACTATAAGGGAATGACTTGGAAAAATCATGATGGTGTGCAACATTTGCATCACCCTGTATCATAATAAACTAGCTCAGGTACCCATTCAAAGCATGGATAAGACATAGCGAAAGAAACAGGGGTGTGGTATGGGGGGCAGATATTAACACTAACCCCCTATGTCACTACGTAGGCCCTAAGAGTGAATTCGAAGTTTGGTAGAGATCAATAGAATAGCACGAGGAACATATAGGGATAACAGAAATGACATACCGGGAGGTCAGATCCGAATTCAAGTTCCTATATCACTGCCTAGGTAGTCCTACGTTTGCATATTAAGTTTGGTTGACATTGGTGAAAAGTTGTAGGCATGAAAAGTAGACACACAGAAGACATTTCTGCTCTGGATATATATATTTATTTATTTACTAATTGTATCATGGTTTACATATTTTTAGGGTTCACCAGTGCATCTATGGTAAGTTTAAGGACTTACAGTGTTAAATTACAGGGTTCGATTCCCCGCGGGGAATAGAATGGAGATAATTCGTTGTGTAGCGTTGCGTTAAAACAAACAAAGACATAGTTTGTAGGATGTTTATGGTCTACAATCGCATAGTGTTTTAGTCAGAATGTTCTGAATAGATATAACCTTCTTACTTGTAATCTAGTATCTTAGTTTGGATGATCTGACTGGACATAACCTTCTTACTTGTAATTTAGTATCTTAGTTGGGATGATCTGACTGGATATAACCTTCTTACTTGTAATTTAGTATCTTAGTTGGGATGATCTGACTGGATATAACCTTCTTACTTGTAATTTAGTATCTTAGTTGGGATGATCTGACTGTATATAACCTTCTTATTTGTAATCTAGTATCTTAGTTGGGATGATCTGACTGGATATAACCTTCTTACTTGTAATTTAGTATCTTAGTTGGGATGATCTGACTGTATATAACCTTCTTATTTGTAATCTAGTATCTTAGTTGGGATGATCTGGCTGGATATAACCTTCTTGTAATCTAACTTATAACGATGATTGTTTTAGGTAGCTTTTGCCCCCCCCCACCCCGGTGGGACAGCGGTAAGTTTACGAACCTGCAACGCCAAAATCTAGGGTTCAATTCCCCGCGGTGGACATAGCATATAACCCAATGTGGTTTTACACTAAAAGCAAGCAAACTTTTTAATAGCTTGAACCATGTTAAATCACTCTTCTTTTGTCCTTTAATTGATTAAAATGCAGGAATTTGTAGATCATTTTTCAAGTTATGAATTAAACAAGTGTTATGTATGTCATGTTTAATTACCAAGTAATTTAGAATAAACTCAAGGAAGCTTTCCTCTATATTATATTATAAAATAACACCCATGATATTTCTTGTACACGTTACTACACGATCCCTTGTCGCGTCGCTGACAAGCATTGATTTGGTATAGTCTGTGAAATCAGAAAAATCTATTATTTCGAATGACTGTTGTTGTTTCTTTCATAAAATATATGACTTTTTCAGTACAGTCCGTTGCAAAAATGATATCATTATGCACGTTAAAAACGGCAAAATTAAAGCAACGGTCGATGACTTGTATTTCTTGATCGGTCTTGCAGACTGTGTTAATTTTGAATTTCAATCAAATTTTCAGTTTTTCACTTCAATAGTTAGAAGTAAAGGGATTTTGGTGGCACAGCGGCATGTCTGCGGACTTACAACGCTAGAAACTGTGTAGCTTTGTGCTAAATTACAAACACACAAACATAGAAAAATCGTATAAAAGGAAACGTTCAAAAACTATATCTACAATCGCAATGAAATTTCTTAATTTTTGTACTTCAGCCGTTATTTAGAGCTTCTTAATTGGATATGTAATTACATGGTTCGTGATAAAGGAAGAAAATATTGAAATGAAAAGTTCATAAAACTTAAAATAATGATAATTTATTACCCAAAATGAAAGTTATTCGTTAATGTAGTATAGATTTAAGAATTAGAATAGTTACACTGGTAAATTAAATGTCTGATTTACCTGAGAGTTTTATTGTTTTAACTTGGAACAGTAGATAGCATAATTTTTATTACCACACCTTTTTTTCCGCTATTCTCATCGGCCCTTGTGGCACCAGACTTAGAGGTTTTGGCGCCAGTCGGTATTCTCTTTACAATGTTTCTATGGCTACAAACCAGACAGAACCGACAGGTAAAGCGCCTACCTGGCGTGTGTGAAATAACCAATAGCGGTTTGTTGTCGCAGAATATATGATAAAATGTTACGCCTTTCGTGTGTGATTGCAAACTTTTATCTATTAATGGTTAATAGATAAAAAACGTTTTAATTGTTAAACACATACTTGAAAAACATTTCAATTTTTTTTTCTCCTTTTATCTTTGTTGTAACGAAGAAATTTAATGCAACTGATATTCTCAAGTACTGTAGTAAAAAAAAAAAAATCCTCTTTCGTCACGATTCTAAACTACGATACGTATTTATAAAATTGCTGATAATTTCCTCGTTTCATTTCATCCATAGTTATTATGAAGAATTCATTTCAGTTTATCTGCTATAGTTATGAACATATTTTCTCCAAACTTGAATGGTTTTAAGATATAATCTCATCCCTTTTTTTTTCTGAAGTGAAAAAAAAGTGAGTTGGGCAAGAGCCATACACCATTTTGTACACCTCCTTCGTATGTGGGCCCGGCATGGCCAGGTGGTTACGGCGTTCGACTCGCAATCTGAGGGTTGCGGGTTCGAATCCCCATCCCACCAAACATGCTCGCCCTTTCAGCCGTGGGGGCGTTATAATGTGACGGTCAATCCCACTATTCGTTGGTAAAAGAATAGCCCAAGAGTTGGCGGTGAGTGGTGATGACTAGCTGCCTTCCCTCTAGTCTTACAGTGCTAAATTAGGGACGGCTAGCGCAGATAGCCCTCGTGTAGCTTTGCGCGAAATTCAAAACAAACAAACCTTCGTATGTGAAACAAGAAAAAATATAATTATGTGCTTTAAAATACTCCGCTGCAAATAAAATAAAATGTTAAGCAGGAAGATAATACAATGTTTAATTACTTGTGAGGAATGTCGATTTTTGTAGGCGGTAATTTTAAAACGTCAGAAAATTTATTGCACTGAAAATTATCCGGCGCGTATGAAACTGCAATAATACAAAAACCCATATATCAAAAAACATGATATACCAATTTTTAAGGGGTATGAAACATGATTTTATGTTTTCCTATATATACAGAAAGACACCTATATCAGCAATCATGATATACCAACTTTCAAGAGATATAAAACATGCTTTTATTTTGTTCTCTTTACACAGAAGACACTTTCATCAACAAACATGATAAACCAACCTCCAAGGAACATGAAACATGATTTTATATTTTCCATTATATATCAATTGTTTTCATATGCGGTATTTTCCGAAACGTCCTGGCCCAGCATTACCAGGTGGTTAGGGCGCTTGACTTGCAATCCGATGGTTAGGGCGCTTGATTCATAATCCGAGGTTCGCGGGTTTGAATCCCCATCCCACCAAACATGTTCGCCCTTTCAGCCGTGGGGCCGTTATAATGTGACAGTCAATCCCACTATTTATTGGTTAAAGAGTAGCCCAAGAGTTAGTGGTTGGTGGTGATGACTAACTGCCTTCCCTTTCACTGCTAAATTATGCACGGCTAGCACAGATAACCCTCGTGTAGCTTTGCGCAAAATTCAACACAAACCGAAACGTCCATAGAGATGTAATTTTTGTGATCAGTATCCTAACACCACGAATGCTCGAAATGCTCTCACTTAGATTGCAGGAAGTGTTTTTTTCAAAATCTCGGCCTCTTAATGACCACTGAAAATTCTTTCGGATTAATTCATCCAAAAATGAGCTAAGATTTGTCATTTCCAAGGCATCGATAATGTTACCTCGAACAAACATGGACGTTACTTGTTTGTTGATATGAATAATTATGTTTAATAAGAAATTTAAAAATACATAATAAGTGTCTATAAAATAGCTCTTACAAGCACGTATTCGTTCAGGGCTCTAAGCTCATTCATTGTTTGTTTGTTTTGGAATTTCGCGCAAAGCCTGCCTTCCCTCTAGTCTTACACTGCTAAATTAGGGACGGCTAGCGCAGATAGCCCTCGTGTATTAGTCATCACCACCCACCGCCAACTCTTGGGCTACTCTTTTACCAACGAATAGTGGGATTGACCGTCACATTATAACGCCCCCACGGCTGAAAGGGCGAGCATGTTTGGTGGGATGCGGATTCGAACCCGCGACCCTCAGATTGTGAGTCGAGCGCCTTAACCACCTGGCCATGCCGGGCACAAGCTCATTCATATAACAGGCTAAAGGACTTGGCATAAATTCAATCAAAGAGAAAAAAAAAAGGTGATCAACAATTGAAAAGAAATCCTTTCAGATTCTGGCACCATTGAGTTTAGGACAAAATTAAACACATAACGTTTGTGATGAGCATGCTTCTTCAGGATTATTTCTGGTAGTGGATACTGTGCATATCATGTTTTATGCGCAACCCCAAGCCGTATAAAAAAAAAGTCCGGTAAGAAGTCTTAAACAACTGATTAACGCTTGCACGAAGCCATTGGCGCCAGACGTTGTTGATTGTACCAGAATATAAATGAAGTAAAGTAAGAGCGTGTTTGTTTCCAGAATTACTTCTATTCCGTAGAGCGTACTGCGGACAACTACGTGTGTTTCCAACCGTACAATGATATGGTTATAAAATACCGCAATAAATCATTGCTTAAAGGGGGAAGAATATTATAAATACAATCAGGCTTTATTCCATGTAAAAATAAGAGTTGAAGTATATTAACCTGTGTTCTTGTTTATTTCTCTAGCAATAAAAACAGTGGCACTTATATATATATATATGCTTCTTCCCTTTTAGGCTGGGCGTGGCCTTTTACTTAATGTTTCAGGCTGGTGATCGAAGGGTCCTTAACTCGAGATGGTGTGGTACTACTGAACACGATCCACATTACTTTCAGCTTTGGCTGCGTTATTAAAGGGGCAGTCAGTTCCGTTATCCACTTCATAAAACCGGAGAAAATCCTTGCTGCCTTACCTCTGATAAGAAGTTCAAAATTGTAGTTGCTGCTCTACCTGAATTCAAAGGTTCTCTGCCCTACCTGTTAAGACCGCGCACGCATACTGTTACTAAAGGAAGTTAACTCGCAACTTGTTTATCCCAGTGAGCTATTCAGTATTAGAAGTATACGTTTAGTCAAACAGCCTCCACTGGCACAGCAGCATGTCTGTGGAATTACAACGCTAGAATCCGGGTTTCGATACCCGTGGGGGTCAAAGCACAGATAGCCCATTATGTAGCTTTGTGTTTAGTTACAAACAAACAAGACACCAAGTGGGGATTCGGGACACTGTCAAAAGAATCGGAGCACGGCACCGTTTGCCAGCGCCTAGCGACGCCTCTACACTAACCACAAAATATGTTTAGACCAACAAAAAATGAAGATATTAGTACATGCTGATCAAGCACTTGTATTTTTCCAGGTGTTTGAAATTTAGAAGAATTTCATTATACATTACTTGTGTTAGATATACACAACTGTCTCCGTTTAAGTATAGCGCGAGTGTTAAATTTGGATATTTTTAGAAGTAATAGTTTATCGCAGGTTTGTTTATGTCACTGTTTACGAATCACATGTTGTGTAGTTCAGTTATTGTGAATTGGTGATTGTTGTATGTTACTCGAACCTTCTAAGTTTTTCTCATTGTTTTAGTTGAGTATTATTGCATCATAATATCTCGTACTATAGGCTTCTGTCGGGCTGTAAATACGCATCCAAAATGTAGTTAGATACAAATAGTTAGTTAGATCTAGACTTCATGATTGCTAATTTAGCCATAAAAACGTATAGTGGCGATTTTTAAAGTGAAATTATCACAGATTGTAATGTAATAACAGAGTATATAAGAAATAATTTGTCTTATCATTTGTGTTCCAAAGTAAGTGAATCAGTCTGTGTGGACATTGACGAAAAAAAGACAATTACTTAAAGCTCTGGATATAACTGTGATAACCAACAGTGTAACAAACATTTGTATATGTGTTTGAATTGTTTTAATGTATTATTTTAAAACAAGTGCAATGTATGCTGTTTGTTTATTGTTGAAATTTATCGCCAACAAGTCACAGATACCTACTGTTAAGAATTCGGCCTATACATAAAACCTGACAACTTGCAACTTATTAATTTTTACATCTAATGACAACGATCTATCACTATGCTGTTGTTTTTCTTGATAACTACAAATTATTGTTTTTAGCTCTAAGGGCCTTGAAGGTTAATTTTGTAGGCAATCACAATATTTTAGTAAATTAATTGGTTGCAAAGTACTGTATGCATAATCTTATTATAGGGAAGAATCGGGATCGCTAAATGGTACAGTTAGATAGTACGTAAAATAACCAGTGACATTACGGGATAATCACATATTACAGCATAACGCGTAAATTCATTACATGATTTAGAATTTTTTATACAAGCCTACATGCTGTTTAGATGTGTAACATCTCGATTAATCTCAGTAAAATGAACAACGATTATAAACAGTGTTCATTGTCTTACATAACATTATGCACCAAATAGACCCGTTTGAATAATCAAACAAGCGGTTTTCTCGCGAAAGAGACGTGTACACGAGGTCGTAGTTTTCAACATTGAAAAGCATCTTACGCAATACATGCGCTAAACGACTATCAAGGCTCTGGCATAGCTTCCCTACTTTACCTAGAACTGCTAACCAGAGGGAAGGCAACCGGTCAGGAGTATCAGCCACCCGCACAGTTACTCTTAACCGACTAGCAATTAACGGTTACTTCTATAACATGCACACAACAGAAAGTGCGGAGTGTGTTCAGTGGCATATCGCGAGCCCAAACTTTGAATCTTCCCAACGCAAACCGGAACAACAAATACGTCGCAATGAAGGAACAAGTTAAAATATAAATTTCAACTCGCACAAAATCGTGCTTGTATACCTAAGAACATCCAATTTTGAGTATAACAGAAACATAACATTATGATTATAAGTTCATCAACTTTGCCAATACAAACAGTGATATCACTTTTTTGTTCAACATCTCTTTAACACTGGAAAAAACAAGAACTTAATTTTGACAATGGATTCTCTACGTCAAATGATTTGTGAAACTTCAGTATATTTCAATTTCAATTTTATAAACTTATTTCCATGCGTAATAATAAGAATTTTCTCAATCTTTTTTTTTTTTTTTTTTAGGTAAATCGCTCAGATATTTGTAGTATTTATGTTTTTCAAAACGATGTTTTTCAATTTCCGAGAATACAATTACTTAAAAATATATGTTTGAGCTCTGCCGTCTTATTCAAAGTTCGGTTTGTGACAGGTTTCATGTGAAATACCCTGAGGTGGACTCTTCGGTTGTGACTTGTGGGAGACCAAAAATTGATTTGAAATACTATTTTTTACACACACGTGATTTAGAATACGAAACAGACAAATTAAGAAGAATATTAAAAGAAAAAAACATCTGTAATATACATGATTTTTATCACAAATGTTAGGCATAGAAAAACGTTTTTGTCTGTCGACCTTTTATTTATATTGTATTATAATATTTTTCATATTTTTACGTAGGTTATAACAGACCTAAACCTTTTAATGACCTCATTAACTACAGTACGCTTCTTGCTACAAAAGTCTCGTAAATAAATACATACTTTAAGTGGGTATTAAAGTATCACCGTTATCTTGTGTCCATTCTACCATGTTATTTAGCTCTTTATTCCTCCCGCCACGGAAAATGGACAAAGGTTATGTTTTCACCCCTGTGTGTGTGTGTCAGCAAGGTTTCTCGAAATCGGCTGAATGGATTTGGACGAAAGTTGGTACACATTTGTATTATGACCCAACATAGAAGTGCTTAGGTTTTGGAAGGATCTAGGTCACAGCAACGTCACGAAAATCCAAAAAATCCCTATCTTTTAACATGGGGACCGATTTTTCACACTATTTTTGCTCTGTAACTCAGTCAAAAATGATCGGACTTTGATGAAACTTGGTGGATACATGTAAAATATTATTCCTCGTTGTCTTGCTAAAAATGGCCTGTGTCCGTTGATAACGACGGACACACGAACACATTTTCGTATTTTTTGAGAGCCGAATATAATCAACGCTGCATGGCGGAGGTTTGCGCTCTATTGAGTGCCCCTCTCGTTATTCTTGTTTTTTTTTCTCAGTATTCTTATTTTCTTAGTAAATCTTTTGGCGCTTATTTCAAACACAGGGTACTTAGTATATTACTTTGGCAATAATTTTGAAGGAAAATCTGCAGATGGTTTCACTATTCCTTCCAGAAATTCGCGTGAAGCTACACAAGGGATATGTGCAAGTAGTTCCTAATTTTGAACTACTAGAGGGAAGGCAGATAGTCAACAGCACCCATCGCCAGTCCTTAAACTACTCTAATCGAATAGTGAGATTTGATCGTTACTCCTATAACGCGCTCATAGCACCGAAGTAAAATTTTGAGGCAATGGAATAGGAACATGGACCTTCAGATTCGCAATCCGGCGTGCTAACTATTAGGTCACGTTCTGCCCTAGACGCTCTGTGTGCTGAAGCAACCTGTTGAAATATAGAATTAGAACTACTACAAATAGAGAGATATATTAAATACATCATTATTTTATACATTAAATCGATCAAAAGCATTTATTTAATGCGTTATGGTAATGAAAAACATTGAATAATATTGAGCAAACATTCAGTGAACAAAATGTTTATTTTGTTTTTAAAAGCAAACTTTCACAATAGATTATCTGTATTGTGCCCTCCCTCCCCGGAAGCGGGGATTGATCTCCATATTTTATCGTTAGAAGCGTACAGGTTTACCGCTGAGCCAACAGCAAGCAGTAACAAAAGGATTAGGTTGAGTTGTCATTATTTTCGTTTCCTTTATTTAAACTTACATTTCTTCTTGCAATTATCCAGTAATTAATTTGAGTCGACAACGTGAACAATCACGAGTTTTATTATTGCTATTCGTAATATATTTATATTACAGAATAGTTTTTGGTATTCAACGAGTAATTACGTTTCATAATGATTTATATTTAACTAAAAAAATCATAAAATTACGTCCTTGGAATTTTATGAACAATATTTTTGTATAAATTACTAACAGGAAGTGTGAGGATTAAAATTGTTCAAAATCTCTCCACGGTGGCTAGTCTCGATTACTGCAATACAATAATTATGTGTTTATAAGTGGCGAATCTATACTAGTGAAACTAATATAATTAAATCAAAGAAAGTGCATATGGCACTATGAAGCTGTTGAACATGCATATAGGCTAAAAATAGCCTCAGACTAGGTTTAAACTAAAAAGGGAATTGAAAATATAAAATAAATACAAAAACTTAATTGTATGTATTTGTGTGTGTTTATTTATTGATGAAGATAACACAACAGTTATCTAAATTTGACAAAGGGAATTGAAAATGTAATTATTAATATATCCTTACCCGTGATGAATTCCCATACAACTACATCAAATAAATCGTCGCATGTAGAACCATGTGGGGAAAGTAGCATGTGCCCTATTAAAATGAAAAAGTAAGCATTGCATAGCAATGGCGAAATATTGTATATCGGATTTATCCTCTCTTTGAAAACGTCACAATTAAATTAGAATGAAAAACATGACTTAAAAATAAGAAGCAGATATTGGTGCTTAAGTCCCATTTACCATTTCTAAAAGTCACATTTACTGCTTGCAGCTAGTTGTGGAAAGGGAGTTAGGCCTAATGAAACAGGAAATTAAGGAAGGAGAATATAAAACACGTTAATATTCTACAGAGAAGAGAAATGGTTGATTATTATAATTATAGAATTTAGAAGGTAAAATCAATTTTTCATTCTTGTATTAATAATAATTATTGACTTAGGCACCATAGGTTTGATTGTGTTGCTGTATGGTGGTGGGAGCGTCAAGTTTAATAAAATAGTTTTATTTACGTAATCCTCAGTGTCTCGTACTTAATAATTAACATCACAGTTATGTTGATTTTAACAACTAGAGGAAAGAGAGCCTAGGACAAAAGCAGTTCGGTATTTCAATAAAATTTAATTTACACAGTTAAACCAGAAACAAGGAACATCGCACTCACAGGAAGGTAAAAAAAAAAAAGAGACAAATTAGAGAGTTGGAAAAGAAAGAATATCTTGGCGGGAAATGTCTGCTCAAGCTGGACTTTTATAAATAGAGGGGACTAAGTACACTCTACTTATCATCTTAAAATACTGTTGGCAAACGTCACACGTAAAGTAAAATTAATGAAATAAAATTCAGACCAGATATGGATGCTGATTTTGACCAAGTGTCTAAACATTTGTTTGACACGTTCGTAAAAGATCCGTGTTTTATATAAAAATACGATAATGTTGTACGCTATATTTTTAATATGGTAATTTAGATATTTTGTTTGCTAAAGGGAGTTTTTGGCATAATGTAATGATGATACTGGGGAAACAAATATTGGATTCTAACAAAAATTAGAGTCCCTAATGAGTTAGTAACTCAGTGAGTCAGTCAGTGAGTTGATTAATTAGTTGATTCAATGTTGTACATTTTTGAGCTATTACCATAGATACGAAAGTAAATTTAACAAGTGACTGTCAAGGTATAATTCTGAGTTAGGCCCGTCAATGAACGTAGCTTGTAGAACGTCATCAAAGAAGTAAATGACTCGTTACAACTAAATGTACTGGATTTTGTATTACTTTTATCTAATCATAATTATAAAACACGCCCAACGATAGAAACCATTATGGTACTAATGTCAGAAGTAGGAATTTTTGGTAAAAATAAAATAGAATCAAGACCAACATTAAGATGAGACACTTGATTGAAGGCTTTCTGGAAATAATGAAATAGTGGGAAGAAGAACAACCAAAAAATAGCAGAACATTAAAACAATCTAGAGGAAAAACACAGAAAATGAAAGAAGGCCAAGAAGAAAGAAGCAGAAAAATAAAAACAAGAATAAATTTACAGAAACTTAAAGGAAGACCAGGAAACAAGTTTTATTTGTTTGTTTGCTCATTGTTAAGCGCAAAGCTATGCATTGAGTATCTGTTCTGTGACCATCATGGGTATCTAAACCAGGTTTTTCGCGTTATAAGCCTTCAGACTTACCTCTGAACCACTGGGGGGAGCAGAAAATTATAGTAAATTAAAGGAATATCAAGAAGTAAGATACAGGAAATTAAGAAAGGAGTTAAAAGAAAGAGTTCCAAGATTTCAAGAAGAATTAATAACAAAAATGATTTTAAGTGAAGACAAAATCGAAGAAACTATTGTAAATGTGCAGAAGGATTATAACAGCAAACAAAAAAAGACATTAACATATTATAAAACGAACTGAAGGAATTAAACAGAGGAATACAAAAGAACGCTCACTCATGCTAATATAAAGCATCTGAAACTGAACTAGTGAATGCGAGGACCAAACCAGTCACACCTCTCTTTCTGCATCCGCCCAAAGGTGTTTGAAGATGGAATATGAGAACTTATTTGGTCTACACCTGTTATCACTACAGTTGTAACATCTATGATTGTTGAACCTTCATCGGTTATATAATTATCTAATCCAGCTCCAGAATTTACATGATCAGTTTAACAACATCATCTTGTTAATAAATCGACAGATAATGATGAGAATATAACGCACAAGGCATGTCAGGTTCAGTGTGAAATAATTATCAAAGTGAATAGATGGAGTAGCGAACAATAAACCTTTCTTCTCGCTGCCCATTTAATAGGACCAGTCTTAAAGCATTAAACAATATCCCAGCTGAGAGCCATAAAGATATCCAGAATTGTGGTTACCTTACCAAACAGGTTTTGGAATTACACACTAAAAAAAAGTTTACAAAACAAAGTTTAGGAACAGAGGGAGGACAAGACCTTAGCTGAATTCGCAGAAGATGTGGAAAGACTTGTCCAGTTATTTTATCAGGATGCTTCGCGTAAAATAATGATTTTGTTGGTACACAATTAATTCATAGATGCCATAACAGATGAGAAAAAATCTGAATTAGACTAAATCAAAATAGACATGCATCTTCAAGGAAGGTGTCCAATTATTGATGGAACTTGGATCCATTAAAGTCGCAGATAAACAACTCAATAGGTGTTTCAAGTGTCTCTGAACAACACATTCATATTGTCATTAACTACAGACAAGTCCTGTAGAGAATAATAACTCTTCCCAAAGGACTTTAGAAAAAGGAACGTTTGCAAAAGTTAGAAACGTGAGCATTACATGCGAGTGTGTGAGGAATCAACAGCTGATAATATAGCTAGGAAACAATAACCTAAGGATGAGTTCCAGGGCCCAACCACATCAAGTAACAGGTATTCAAATGGCGGAAAAAAGTAAGTGGGCTTAAGGGGGTGCAGTTTGGTTGGGAATACTTCATGTACCTCAAATGAGATAAAAGAGGTTCATTACCTAAAGAAACTAGTGCACGAGTAAATGTTTGCATTGATGGGAAGCCTTGCAACCTGTTGATAAACACTGGTTCTACAGGTGCAATTGTTTGAGCCAATCTGGGAAATCATGGTGGGAGATTGCTTCCAGATATGAAGAAAGAAGATGGGTTGAAGTGAACAGCAAGAGGCAATAAAGTTCCAGCAATAGGAAAGTTGGAAGTCCCCCTCACTGTGGGAAGCTTCTCGACACCATATGATGTGTAGATAATAGACGTTAAGGAGATTGCATATTGGGAACAGACGTCATGGAAAACCTAGTTGTGAGGCTAGATTTAGACTTCCTATAAACAGTTTCACAGTATATGACCAGAAAATTTCTGTGCACTATATACAATTATAATACCAGAGGTTGAACTTCCACTGACAACAAGGGGGCAGTTTTTGTACCACCAAGAAGTGAAATAATCATAGCACAATTTGTTATGAATACATTTACATCTAGTAATAGTAGCATAGTAGAAACAAACACTCCTGAAGGAACATTGGGTGGAAGAACTCTCGTGAGTCTGAAGATTAAAAATTATCATTAGGGCCATAAACACAATAAACCATGAAATTCTAATCAATTCTGAATGACACGTTAGAAGATGTTAAGCTATACAGATAGATAGGACTTCCACATCAAATAACACCAGAAATACTGACCTTCAAGACAAGGTGTAAGAAGTCTAATGTTAGTTCCAATCCTCACATGAAGACAGCTTACCACTTCACTTACAAGAGCTGTGGAAGTCTTATAGCTAATCAATACCACAGATAATATGCCCCGCTGACGGAATACCAATATACATCCTCCAGTGGACCTGATGTCTTAGGTTGGATATATATATAATATCTCATGAGATTGGTTCTAAAGATACATCCCCAATATATAAGACCCAGTGTAAAACAGGCTGGGGCTCTCAAAACAATAAAGTCCGTGAAAAAACAGAGCATAATAGAACTGAATACTAGTATTTGGGCATCACCTGTTGTACCTGTGAAGAAGAAGAATGGATCTACAAGGTTTTGCATGGACTACCGGAGAACAAATGAAGCAATAAAAAAGGATTCCTACCCACAGCAAAGGATTGACTCTACTCTGGGTTCTTTATCTGTAGGAACATGTTTTCAAGATTGAATTTCAATAGTGGATATTGGCAAGTTAAAGTCGACAAATCAATAAGAGAAAATACAGCCTTTACTGCATAAAGTAGGTTTTTGCAATTTGTTGTGTTACTATTTGAATTATTTAATGCACCTGCTACATTTTAATGACTAATGGAGTGTGTTCTCTGTGAACTACCCAGGAATGTCGTACTCATCTATTGGAGGACACAATCACACGTGGGAAGACATTTGTGTGATGTACTAAGAAAAGTACTGGATTAATTAATGGAAGAGAACCTTAAGCTGAATCCCGAGAAGTATGCATTGTTCTGTCAACAGGTGAATTTCCTGGGACACATAGTCGGTGTATGAGTGTATACAGATAAACTATGGCTGAATATATTCTGAATTGGCTAAAACCAGAAAATTTATGTGAGATAAGAGAATTTCTTGGATCATGCGCTTACTATATCGTAATTTTGTTAAATCATTCTCTGAAATAGCTCACCCTCTATACAAATTACTTGAAAAAACAAATATATTTTGTTAGACTGCTGATTGTGAAAGCATTCAGCAAACTGAAGAAAAAATGACCCACCTCTTCTGTATTAACATACCCAACTCTTGAATATTCACAAATATTAGATAAAGATGCCAATGATTTTGCAATGCGAGCAGTGTTATCACATGTACAACACTAGAAAAAACATGTGATTACCTAATATAGCAATACAACAAATGCTGTAGAAATGAATAACTTAGCAAACGCTGCTAAGTGTTATTTAAGCCCTAGATCATTCCCATAATTAATTATATGGAGAAAAGCTTACATTTCTGACAGATTATGCAATATTGACTGCTGAATTTTCGCCAAGTAGCAATACAGCTAACAAAAAATCAAAAGTGCAACTCTAACAGCACCCTGGATGGAATCATGGAAATACTGATGTATTGCCTTGAGGACCTTGTATTAATGAAGAATTCAAACACTATAAAAGAAGGAGGCAAAATGTAGTACTGATAATCAATCTAGAATAGAATATAGTAGAGTCTAAAATGGATCACACACACAAATGATAATGAAGAACTAATGTGGTCTAACACTCAACTAAAAGACGTCCAGGCAACAAAAAAAAATACAAGTCTGAAAATAGTTATTCAGTAGATCAAAAATATTGTAGAACAATCCTAATGGCAAATAGTTCCTCCATACATCCCAAAGACACTGGGCACTATGTAATTTGCTATATGAGAAATACCAGTGAAAAGACACTATGACCGCAGACACTACAGTTTGAAGCACTCTGTAATTTCCACAACTTTCCAACAGCTAGAAACTTGGGTGTTAATGAGACATGGAGATAATGAAAAATGCTTATACTGAGTTGGATGCTGAAAATTTGTAGAGAATTAGTATACACCGTGTGAACTATAGTGTGAGTGAAAACATCCACGAAAGAAACAGTATGGGAAAAACAGCAGTAATGTGTTAGGCCATCTGCAACAGAATAATGTTGAAAACAAATACAATATGGTTGTGATGAACTATTTCATCAAATGGCCATAAACATGCTATTCCTAAACTTGTCAATGAATTAGTTTGAAGATTTTGGGTGCCTATGGAATTTCACTCAGATCAAGGAAGGAACCTTGTTCTCAGAGATTTCAAATTCTTGGAATCAGTTAGACTAGGACTACAAATCTTTATCCTTCTTTTGGTGGAATGCTAGAGAGATACAATTGTACACTTTTAAATCTATTAGCCACTTGTGTGAATTAACATAAAAAGTTGTGGTATTAGAATCTTCTATGTTTATTCATGATTTGTTGAACAGCAATACATGAAACTATAGGCAACACACCAATGTCATTGATGTTTAGAAAAAACACAAAATGCTATTGGACTTTTCTGTACTCACATTCGAAGAATAATCACTCAACAGCCTTAATAACAATATTCAGAGAAACTAAAGAGCGCCATTGATGCCACACATGACTTTACATGAGAAATATTCAAACTAGCTAGTGATAAGATAAAAAATCTCTATGGTATAAATGCTTATAAGATTGGATTTCATCATGGTGACACAGAATGGGTGTATAATCCACGCCACAAGAGAGAACGAACTCTGAAATCAAATATGGTGTTATACAGAAAATATTCAATAATGTTGTTTGCAGAATCCTGAAGAAATGGTGGTTCAAGCCAAAGATCATCCACTATGTTCATCTTTCGAAGTATGTCAGCGAGAGAATGTTCATTCGCTTAGTTTCAGAGAAGGAATCACAAGTGTTAAATCAACCTGCTGAAAAATCCAAGGTTCTTGTTTTGACATCTTCAAAGAAAACTTTGCCAGTGGGAAATCAAATCGCTGAAAAGCCCAGCTTTCCTGTTAAGATCACGTCCATAGTATCATCAAAGATAGAACCATCTGTGAATTCACTCCACCATCTACCTAAAGAGAACTTCCTCGGTGTCAAAACAACAACTGATGATAAAGGACTTTGTTACTAACTATGTAAATTCAAGTTTAATATATTATATGTTTTATTTGTGTATTGGAATTTCTCAAGATACTTCACTATCCAGGGAGGAGGTAGTATTGGAGACTATTTTTTAATATTTTAATTTAGATGTATTACTTGCTAGAGGGTGCTTTTGACATGAAGTAATGATGACGTCTCGAATTTTTGGGAGATATGTGGAAAATAAATATTACATGAAAACAAGAAAGAGTCAGTTAATGAGATAAGAATTTAATAAGTTAGTTAATCAGTGAGCTAGCTAGTTAGTCAATTTAATTAATTTGTTATTGAGTTTGAACGTAAAGATAATTTAACAAGTAAGTGACTATTGTTTTTTATTTGTGGCTTAGATCTATCAACGAAAGTTGCCTTTAGAACGTTATCGGAGAAATAAATAACTCATTACAAACAAATAGACTAAAGTTTTCATCAAAACAAACAAGGCCAAAAATATAAACTGTTACAATAATAGCGTAGAGGCTTAAGGTTGACAAACTTTACACACAGACAATGATTGGGATATCATAATTAACAAATATTGGAAAATAGTAATCAAAATATATTACTCAAGCCAGCAGATCAACCTTTTAAGTTCTAATTTTCCGCTCCTCTGGCTTTAAATCTTTAATTTGATAACTTAATTAGAGAATATGATAAAAGTATATTCCGTCTACTCTAATATTTATGTGCAATAAACCAAAAGCACTTTCTCGCTCCGTCAGTTTAACAGTTTTACGTTTTTCAAGTTGAATTTCGGCCCGCCATGGCCAGGTGGCTAGGGCGCTCGGCTCGCAATCTGCGAGTTGCGGGTTCGAATCCCGGTCACACCAAACATGTTTGCCCTTTCAGCCGTGGGAGCGTTATAATGTGACGGTCAATCCCATTATTCGTTGGTAAAATAGTAGCCCAAGAGTTGGCGGTGGGTGGTGATGACTAGCTGCCTTTCCACTAGTCTTACACTGCTAAATTAGGGACGGCTAGCGCAGATAGCCCTCGTGTAGCTCTGCGTGAAATTCAAAACAAACAAACAAACAATGAAGTTGAATTTTTGAGAGTGCTCTACACACATCGTGTTTTATATGAACGCTTTGATAGTGTATGTCCAGTCTAGTTCATGCATACTGGTTTTAGGTTCTGTAACTTACGAATAAAAATCTGAAGGGTTGTTTGATTAACCCATATTTGAACGTCTTAAAGAGGACCGGACGTGGCCTAATGCCTAGCGTGCTCGTACTGTGGATCCGAGGGATCATAGGTCACGGCCCGTTGCCGCAAACACGTGCTCCGCACTTTCAGACCGTAGGTGCACCATAGGAAAGACAACATTCAAATTCTACCATTCGGACAGACAAAAAATAGAAGCAATCACTGCTAATTATTTGCCTTTCCTCTAATATATCAGATCAAAATTAATAAACGGGTATGAACAGATGAACCTAATGAACTAGCAGAAGGTAGCTGATAAAAACATCTGCAGTCAAATCATTTGAATTTGTAATATTTTTCAGACTTTGCTTTATTGCACGAATTTTGTGGCAGATATTTATAAAGCCGGTGAGAAGTTTGATATAAAAATGGATTTCATCCAAAAATTAAAAAAAATCGAGTTATTGTTAGTTGAAGAGCAATTTTAATATTACGAAAACACTTTTCCCCCCAGTGGCACAGCGGTATGTATACTACAACGCTAGAAACCGTGGTGGGCAGAGCACAGATGGCTCATTGTGTCAGTTTGTGCTTTTAACTTCAAACAAACAACCAAACGAAAACGTCACCTGCTAAAATATAAATTCACCCTTGAGCTCGTGCCTCTTTACACCCTTGAGCTCGTGCCTCTTTAACTTATTATAGCGTTAGTTTATTAGAAAGTGATTATGTTACAACATAGTATATTTTTGTGATTTTACAATAATAATAATAATAGTCTAGTGACCGACAGAGAGCGCTGTTGAAGTGGTTGTCTTTTGTTCGATTGTATTTCACTTAAATCTGACCTTTATTTGTTTATGATATTCTTGGAGAATTCGAGAATCGAAATGTTTGCTATAATAAAATAATTTTATTTGTAGATACAAGTTCTGTTTTTATGTAGAACGAGTTTAGTTTTCCAGGACTTTAAGAAATAAACAGAATTTAAATGAATATTTGTAAGATTTTTAACAAAAGTGAATCTGATATCATTTGATGGATAAAATTACATTGAATGCTAATTTTTCAAACTTTGAACAAAAAAAATTTGTTTTAGATATTGGCATTAACATTAAAATGACAAATGAAGCATTTACAAAGTTCAAAAATCAGGATCAGATCTCTGGCTATCGCATACAACTTCTATGATAATTGTTTAGATAAATCATTCTCGAAAAACTGCTAAATATGTGAAAGTTAGGCAGTAATCATGGTATTAGGGTAAATTACGAAGGGTTGGGGTGAATGTTCTTGATAACTGCGAATCTAGAATCTAGACAATAACTTGACAGCGATCAATTTTTCAAGAAAGCAAGATGTGTCTGAAACTTAGTGTCAAAACTATGTTTTTGCAAATTTTCAGAGTTCGTTGTCTCTAGGAGTTGGAATAGTGCTAACAGTTTAGAAGTTCATTGCTTGTGCATCAAATGATCTAATAAGGATGCCTGAATATATTATCAGTTTTATCGTTCTTTTCTAATATCGTTTATATAGAACACTCGTGCAGACTTCAGTGCTTGACCGTTTCCATATGAAGTAATGAAAACAGTAATGGATTTAGACTTACACTCAGAGAACTATCCGATTCACATAAAGTCATGTTTAACTCAACATAATATTAAATATCATTACCAGGGAGATAATTTTTATAAAAACTTTCATTATTACATGCAATAATTTTTGTAAAAACTTTCTATATTACATGTAATAATTTTTGAAAAACTTTCTTTATTACATGTGATAATTTTTGAAAAACTTTCTTTATTACATGCGATAATTTTTGTAAAAACATTCTTTATTTCATGCGATAATTTTTGTAAAAACTTTCTTTATTACATGTGATAATTTTTGAAAACTTTCTTTATTACATGTGATAATTTTTGAAAACTTTCTTTATTACATATGATAATTTTTGAAAAACTTTACTTTATTACATGTGATAATTTTTGTAAAAACATTCTTTATTACATGCGATAATTTTTGTAAAAAAATTCTTTATTACATGCGATAATTTTTGTAAAAACTTTCTTTATTACATGTGATATTTTGTAAAAACATTCTTTATTACATGCGATAATTTTTGTAAAAACATTCTTTATTACATGCGATAATTTTTGTAAAAACTTTCTTTATTACATGTGATAATTTATTACGTGTGATATTTTTGTAAAAACTTTCTTTATTACGTGTGATATTTTTGTAAAAAACCTTCTTTATTACATGCGATAATTTTTGAAAAACTTTCTTTATTACATGCGATAATTTTTGAAAAACTTTCTTTATTACATGTGATATGAGAGAGGCTTACCAATCCAAACCTCGAACCTTTTTCTAGTCCTAGACTTTTCTTCATGATTATGATGATGAATGAAAACCATGACACTTTTCTTTGGAAGAGTGCTTTGTGCTAACGGATCATTCCTTCTAGACGCACAGCCAAATGACCTTTCTTAATCTCAGTTTGCATGGATACGCATTAACGATTTACGAATCTTTTCCTTTAAGTATGTGCAATCTCTGCGACTTTCCACTTTTATATTATTAAGGGATATGATTAACTTCCCTAGAAATGATCCGCTCTTACCACCAAACTTTTTTTTCTGTGAAACTCAAAACGGTCTTCTTTACTTACTGAAACCGAGGTTGTCACTTACTGAAGACTTCAGTCCT
>NW_013668200.1:54877-58570 GCF_000517525.1 Limulus polyphemus | reverse complement strand
CAAAAGAGCTCAAAACATCAAAATAAGAAAATACCGTAAATCTCAAATCGTATCGTTATGTAAATATTTAATTTTTTCCAAAAATACACACTTTGGACAAGTCTAAAAGCTCAAGTTCACGTTAATATTTAGCTTTTTTTTCTAGGCTGCTGAATATTTTAACTCTAACACGACTTCATCAGTTTTATGAAACCTCTTTATTCATTCAGCGTACTTCCGTCGAATCATATCTTACCGTTTTTGGTTATAATTTTTCTTTTAAAAGATTTATACGAGATACATTTTTCAATTTTTTTTTCGTAATAAATGCATGAAACAGTTAAATAAAAATATTTCTTTATTTCATTTTGGATATAAAATTACCTTGGACTATGAGTCTGTGTGTATGTTTTTTCTTACAGCAAAACCACATCGGACTATCTATTGTGTCCACCAAAAGGAATCAAACCCCAAATATTTGGGTTGTAAGTATGTAGGCTTTCCGCTGTCCCGCCGAGTAACCATTTCGTTAGAACAGTCATTTATTTTTTTAAGTTATACAGCGTAGTTCAACTTTATAATAATAAAACTCAGTAATACTGGTTTGCCATTAATAAAAAAGCAAATCTGGATCCATTTAGATGTTATTCATATAGATTCAGTACATTAGCCTTTGAATAATCTGGAATAATGTCGAGTCTTAATTACGAACACTACAACTTGTTCGTATCATAAATATGATGCTACGTTTTTCCTAGCTGCTGTGCTCCTTTCTTATTGTTCATGAAGAGGCGTGGCGTTGCTTTTAACTATCCAAGCCTGTATTAAAGTAACGAGCGTCTGCTTGAGATGGGTTAATGAATAAATAAACACGTGCCTTTGGTGTATCTACACGAACTTGTTTTATTCTATTCACTCTAGGTTTCAGATCGGGGTTTCTTTCTTCTAAATGCGTTCCCTACTCTTTGAGTAGCATTCAAGAGAGATTTATTCAACTTATTTTCTATTGGCCTTGTTTGATTCTGTTTCAGTATACATAATTTACTTTAAAGACAATTTTAAGTAACAGTAGCACAACTACTAATAAACTTCATAAAATTAAGCATGCTGCTCCAACAACGTAAGAAAATCTTGTAGATGGAATTTTTTGTTGGAAAAATTATGAAAATACTTTAGACTGACTAATATTCAAAGTAAAGCTTGAAACTACACAGCTACCGTCAGGCAATTGAAGCTGCTCAAAATAATAGGCATAAAAAAGTGTGTTTTTATATTTCAAGTACTTCTTTTATTTTTAGTTGCTCATTATCTTCAAGTCAATATCAGTAGCTGAAATTGTGATGTTACAAGTTTTTATAGAAACGTTTTTTTTATCTTTTCAAAAAAAATAATTACTTAGCCGTGCATAAGACCTTTTCAACAACAGACTAGTTATATTTTCGGGACATCTAGAAGACACAAGTAACACTGGGCTAACACAGTTACGTTAATTTTAATCAAAATTTCGACTTAAGTAAGAAAAGTATAAATTTGTCTTTCTGATAAAATGAAAATATTTATGAATATTGAAAATGATAAAGTATCTGCATTTATTTAAATGAAGTATTCAATAGAAATATTGAAGTAGCCTAATGTTTTAGTATAGTTGGTAAACTAATATCTCTAAAGCACCATCCGTTTCTCATGAAGACATCAACTAATATAGGGATCAATCGAGTTTTATAAGGACAATTCGCTATACATGTGCTAATACATGGGTGTGGCGCCGCAAGTGCGAGCCATGTGATATATACCGTAGAACGGTTTTTCCCACAGAGCAGTCAGTTAACTGGAGGTTCGTAAGACTACGGAGCTTCCCTCCATCACCAACTACTGGAAAAAAGAGCAGAAACCAGAAGATACACAGTGACAAAGATGTGTGTTTATAAACCAAAAACAAAACACGATAAAACAATACAATTACAAAAAATAAAGTTAGGGCTAGTGCCAAATGGTCATTTCGATCTGAAAAGGGTAATGTGAGAACTTTATTCAATAGGTCTTACGATATCGGTACGCCTCCTCCCCCCTTGTAAATTAAGTTACAACTTCTAACTTTAACTGTAAATAACTACAAGTAGATATTAAATATATAGCAACAGTTACATTTAAATAAACCAGTGGTCAATGTTAAACCAAAATCACAGCTCAAACTTAACCCATACGTTCAAACTTGGTAAACCTTCCTTTAAACTCTTGATTTGTCCACACAGTTCTCATAGTTAAACTTAAATTTTAAAATAAAGAGAGAAAAAACTATCACTCAAAAAAAGTATAGTTATCCGAAAAGTTTAAGTAACAAAATTATCTATTTACTGGGATAAACCTGGCTTTATATACAAAAATAGTAGCACTAACAAAGCCAGGTTTGTATACGAAAGAAAATGCGTGCAGCAACGAAATTCTAACTATAATAAATGAAGATTTATTTTACATTTACAAATATACACATGTACAAATTTGTATCATACAAGGATAACATTACACAATCAAGAGGATAATAATGTACCATCTAGTGGTACTTTACTATACAAGAGGATAATAATGTACCATCTAGTGGTACTTTACTATACAAGAGGATAATAATGTACCATCTAGTGGTACTTTACTATACAAGAGGATAATAATGTACCATCTAGTGGTACTTTACTATAACACTTAGACTTGTTTTGACATTTCACCAAATTCCCCCCTCACAATTTTGATTTTACTGGTATTCAGACAACAGTGGCCTTTTTGTTTTACACACACTTTTCTGACATAATTAAAACAAAACCATCTTTTGCTATTTAGAGGTTTACGGAAAGTGTTAAAATGTAACTTTTTTGCTGACTGCTCGTAAATTTACAGACGGTCCGCAACCATGCATTTCAGTTACTATGTATTTAACAAAAGTACATACTGTTGTGCAGCATTTCTGTCTTGGACATCGTCTAAATGTGAAAATAAGTTAGTTTATGGAGTGTGATATTAAAAATACGTTATAACTATATACCTAATAACGTTCATAAACTGTTACTTAAACGAAAATTCAATCAAGGTAACTTGTGCATAAAGGTTAACATTAAAATTAAGAACAACGTACCATCATCAGGAGAAAAATCCTACATGACAAGTGGGTAGTTTTATAGGGACCGACAGAGTCCACGGACCACATTGGCTTTGGAAACATATTTCTTAAGTTTTTTATGCACCAATTTATTCTGTATCCATGATTTTGTTGATTACGTGGTTCCTTATAGCATAAGCCATACAAAAACATGCAAGCAAAAATACCAACATTACTGTAATTAACCTCACAAATTCCTGCTGAGGTTTCTATGTATTTTACTTATAAAAAACAAATGATTACACAAGATATTTTTGGTAAGTTTTTACGCTGAGTTTGATAACGTGCATGCGATTACACAAGATATTTTTGGTAAGTTCTTCATACTGAGTTTTATAACCTGCATGCGATTACACAGGATATTTTTGGTAAGTTCTTTACACTGAGTTTGTGATAACGTGCATGCGATTACACAAGATATTTTTGGTAAGTTCTTAACACTGAGTTTTATAACATGCATGCGATTACACAAGATATTTTTGGTAAGTTCTTCACACTGAGTTTTATAACATGCATGCGATTACACAAGATATTTTTGGTAAGTTCCTTACACTGAGTTTTATAAC
>NW_013668200.1:34530-53877 GCF_000517525.1 Limulus polyphemus | reverse complement strand
GATTACACAAGATATTTTTGGTAAGTTCTTCACACTGAGTTTTATAACATGCATGCGATTACACAAGATATTTTTGGTAAGTTCCTTACACTGAGTTTTATAACGTGCAAAAACATAAGGTCACTCAATATGCTGCAGTATCCGTACCCAAGCGACAGTGAACGGTATAAAAACATTTCGGTAGTTTGGGGGTTAAGAAACTTCCTTCCTTTCATGATAACAGCGGTGTGTTTTTCATGTTTTAGTTTCACTATTCTGTCGATAAGTAGATTTTATAAAACTTTGTTTTGAATACTTAGAAAAATGTACAAAAACAAATTCAAGACAGAGTGTAACTGTTAATGTAAACAGTATGGAAACTCAAAAGGTCTGCTGTCAGCTTCTTAATTCAAATAACGTAACTAATTATTTTCCTAGAGAGATACAACGTATATAAATGGTATAGAAATAAAGAAAAAATACTAATAAAAGCTGGACTAGTTTACAGAAATTATCACAGTAAACTTTACCCGTAATCCAGCAGCCACAAGTGTATGTGGTACATGTATTCAACGTCTTGTTGTTATGTGGCATTATCAGACATCAAGGGAAAGTGTAGTCTACTGTGTTCGAAAATACGATTAACAAAAAATTATAATTGTGTTCTCTGTGATCGGTATATTGCACCAGAATAAAACTGGGAATCGGTGCGTATAAATAAATAATCGTTTACATTTCTTTTGGTAAAATAATATACTTGCTAATTACAACTTTCCATCACTTCTCGAAGGTGTCATGATATTGATATAACTGCAAACTTCACGTGATATGAAACGTGTCTGTGAGCTGACTATGACTGCATCTATGATGAAATTAGTCACATGACTCGTTAACATGCCATTACTGTAAGCTGTTTCACTGATTGCAGCGGTTTGGTAATAGCAACTTGTACAAGTTCTGCATGCTTGAATATATACGTCTAACCATTCATCTCGGCAAACCTTGGTTAAATAACTACTACTTCCTGAACCATAATGATCAACCAAACTTGTGGTCGTTTTTAGTGTTTTTAAACACTCACAAAGACTGCAACTCACTTTCTCTAAGAATAAATAGTTTATGACGTGCTCATTCACAGAACTCGGTATTTCCGACAATTAGCTACCACTCTTTGAAATATCTTTCCTATCAGTCTAAAAAAGGTAGTCGGAGTGAAAGGATTAGTTGCAAAGAAACAAAGATAAAAATCAAGAAATGCTAATCCTGAAGTTAAGCTTTCGGGTCTTGCTACAGAATATAAACTTCAACAAGAAGCTTCTTAGGTCTATATAAATAAACACACACATTATGTATGAACGGTGTTTAGTTTTGAAAAAAACTGCTTTGTAACAACGAAAAAGTGCAACCACTCTTCAAACTTAAGTGATTTTCGTGAGCTAGGGACAATACTTATTTTAATACACTTCCAGGTTTTGAGTCAACGCTACTGTATTGTTAATTAATCACTTCCTTTTAACAGTGCAAAAAACGGAGAGAATTATATTGGCTTAAATGTGTTTAAAAAGTATTTGTACTTTCTTTTTGATCATTTTGAACTCTGTATTTTTGGAAGCTATTTTAAGTATGTTTAATTTGATGGACTCAGTTGTTAACATGAAGAACTAACATACAATTTTGTAAAGGTACTGAGTTTCTGTCTATATGGTTTGGTTTGTTTCGGATATTCGCGATAGCAATCCCCAATTTCGAACTGATTGACAGTTAGTAAACAGCAATCAGCGCCAAATTTTGGGCTATCTAATCAAGTTGTAGAATTTGACTGTCACTTTTATAATGCATCAACAGCCCCAAAGTGCGAAGCGCAATTTTGTTTTTCGGAAACATTCGAGCCACGGACTCTTCGATTCACAATTTAGTACACTAAACAGTTGGCCACGACCGACTCCTACCAATGTGAAATATTGTCTTATAAAGCTTAGTTGTACACGTGAAGCTTCTTTGCTGGCCATAGTTTATAAAATTTATTCAAGTTTAAAACTTAAGTAAAAAAAACAGAAAATTTAGCTTCCTCGTCTCCTTCTATTGGTCAGCGAAATAAGATAATCACTTTATTAGGAACCACCCACATACATTTGTATAACAATTCATTTACTTCTAAATGCAAAATATATTGATCGTAACGTGACAGCGTGAACTCTATAAATGCTGAGATGTAGGAATATCGTGGAGAGTCTTCTACACAACAGATAGTAAAGTGTGGTCTTTCTGACGTTCATAGGAGTATGATAGTGGGTGGCCATTTAGTAAGACATCCATATCTTAGCTGGAATATACGACCCTGGTGTTTTCACACTTAAAAATATTATCAAAAATTGGCGAAGTAATTTTAATAAACTAAGTTTAACTACAGTGATGAAAAAATTGTATGAATATATCTTCAAGTAACTTATTTCTATTCATAAGTGATAAATAAGTATGTTTGGGAACAATTTCATAAATTCACCAGTTCCGGCTGTATCAAGATATGACAAAAATCACTTTGAAAATAAACAAATGTGAACTGTACAATTGTGTGTTAAGACAATGTCATATGAAATATTAAGTTTTAACACTTTTAAAAATTAATTTTCAGATAACATATTTGTAAGAAATAACCTACTTATATATACATTAAACATAATGTATATTTCTGCAACTGACGAATAAAAACAGCCTGGAGCGTGTCTTGTTTTCACTAACGGAATTGATTTTTCTGCTAACATGAAAGACTAGTGAAGGCTTGTGTCACAAAAATGGAAGTCACGGTTTTCAATAATTCAAAGCCAGTAAAAAAAAACTGAATTTACACATAAACACTAAGAAATTCATAAGTTAAAAAAATTCAAGTGTTCTGTAAAAGTCTCATTAAAGGAGGTTCTAGTTCTTTTTCCAAGATACGTGACCTGCACTTGCGGAAATGAAAGCATCATAAGCGTCGGCAATAAGGGAAAGTCATACGATAATCAATATGTCTATGTAATACTTGGGCGCGGATGAAGTATTGTTTTTATATTAAAGGAAGAAAAATATAACTAGCAATCTGAGTGATATAGGTACACTAGTTTCAGTGTAATTTGTTACACTGAGTTTAGTTTAGTATACCTCAGATCATTAACTATCATTTAGAACAAGACCCTCATCAGGCTAGACATAATTTTGTTACACTGAGTTTAGTTTATATCTAGCCTGATGAGGGTCTTGTTCTAAATGATAATTAATGATCTGAGTGAAGTAGGTACACTAGTTTCAGTGTAGTTTAGTTTATATCTAGCCTGATGACGGTCTAGTTCTAAGTAAGTGTTAGTGACGCGAGTGAAGTAAGTACATTAATTTCAGTGTTGTTTTGTTACACTGAGTTTAGTTTCGATCTAGTGTGATTACAGTTTTGTTCCAAAGGACTATTAATGATCTAAGTAACGTAAATACACCAGTTTCAGTGTAGTTTTGTTACAACGAATTTATGTTATGTCTTGTCTTTCTCGAATGTTGATCATTGGGTATAAGAGCCCAATTGGTTGGTTAGTATACAGTCATTGTCAAGACTTCCCTGAACTCGGCAGCAGATTAGTAGCCCCCCCCCCAGTGGCACAGCGGTATGCCTGCGAACTTACAACGCTAGAGGCCGGGTTTCGATACCCGTTATGGACAGAACACAGAGAGCTTATTGTGTATCTTTGTGCTGAAATTCAAACAAAAGAAAAACATATTAATAGCTGAAACTTAATTAGTATATAATAATAATATTAGTTAATAATTAGTTTTAGGTGATCTTTCATGACACGACTGATATCCGATCGCCATAATCTTAACGTAATACACTTGGGATCCTTTTTGATACGCCGAATTGATGAATACCGTTGTCGTCCTTCTTGTGGATAATGGGTGGTTAAGACGACCTCTTTTAAAGCCAAGTAAATTGTTTTAAATGTGTCTTCGTGAATTCCAATAAACTTGACTGTAGATGCTGATGATAATTCCCGACATCAAGACATTGCAACATTTTATCTCGCAGAGGTTGTCCAAAATACTTCATAATTCTCATACATGATGTTTGAAAGACATCTGGTTTGTTATTGTAAGCAAACGTTCCTTGTGACAAAATGATAAATAATTTCCGTTTCGTACACTTTCGCTTCAAAAGAAGCTTCTTATCATTATCTTAAAGTAACAAATAGTGTGTGTGTAGTTCGGCACTCTCATTCAATCAAGAGACAGGCGTGTTGTACAATCTGTTGAAGCTAGGACCGTGATCAGCACTACAGAGTTGGTGGGTCTTTCTCTTAAAAAAATAAAAACACACATTTTCTTCTACATAAAGAATCTAACTGATTTACATGAAAGTCAAGTGTTTATTGGAAAAAATCAGAAGACAGTGGACTTTTGAGGTTTTAGGATATTGAGGTGATCGCTTGACACCCCCCCCCCCTTGGTTACGTCCCTGGTTGAAGCTATGAATTTTGGCAATATAATCAACAAGTGAAATAAGAGGTATTTTGAAACATTGTAACCTTTCTTCTTTTTTTTTCATTGTTACAAGTAAGTAAAAATAATATGTTTGTTTTCGTACTTACAATAATTGATTGGTCTTGTTTTGTCATTTCAATCATTTCATTAAAATACCGTGTTTTTGTATAGGAATTACTGTTATTTGTTTTCTGCTATTTAATCTACCATTAGGTCATTTACAAAGAAGGAATAAGACATTGTTGAAAAATCACTATATCATTGAGTGCTTAATTGTGTTATACAGGGTGGAACATAATTGTGTATACCTTTCTACATAGTAAAGCTCCTCTACGTAAGCTTCCACCCGTTTCGATTCGTATCTGCTAGCAATGAACAACTTAAGTTTGTTTGTTTGAAGCTAAGCACCAAGTTGCACAATGGGCTATCTGTGCTCTGCCCACCACGGGTATCGAAACCCGGTTTCTAGCGTTATTAATCCGCAGACTACTGGGGGGGGGCGAACAGCTTAAGTCTTTATTTTTGTTCGTTAATATTTTACGCAGCTAAAAAAATAAATGAAGAAAAAGACAGTTACTACAACTTTAGGATAGGATTTAAATATGTACATATTTACACACACACACAACTCCCTACCTTTAATAAATTAATATATATAAAAAACGAGTATTTAGAAGTTGTTTAACTCTCACCCAGAAAGTTTTTTTTGACAATGCTTTATGATAAATATATACATATATTACAGGCTTACCAATCCATCAAAGAAATGAGACACTCAATATTAACTTACCAGCTTGTATGCTACCGTAGTACTTTTCATCTCTACATTAATATAAAACTGTTCGCAGCAAAACCTAATTTTCAAGGATTTTTCAACTGATTATTAATAGAGGGCCTGTCGAATCCATTAAAATGATTGACAAGAGCTTTATGAAACTTTACTGTTAAAAACATGAATTACTTAATTCTCTAAGTGTTTTACTAGGAAAAAAATGATAATAATCACGGAAAAGAGTGCCAATAAGAATTAAGTTCTTTTAACATTTAACACGTAGGTAAACTTTTTAGTTACCCTCGTTAAAGGTAACAATACCAACCCGTATTACGTTTTTTGCCCAGAAATTAACACATATTGTCACAATGCTATTCATGCGTTTTTCTAATTTATTGAATTACGATATTTTTTAAATATTCATTCTAAATGTTTTTATATGAAAGTTCATAACTGGTAGAAGTGTTAATTTTAATGTATTTGCTAACAAAGTTTCTATTTTGCATTCCCTTACTTATAATAATGGTAGGTGTCTCTTTCATGTCTACATCAGGTATTCTGTATTAGCAGGTATGCTTAACTTAATGACATTACACGAACTTCTAATATTAGTTTGGAATGAATCTATTTGAATCTCGAATTACATGTAGTGATAAAAACATCTTGTCCAGGAAAAAGTAATTTCTGTGTGTTTCAGATAACACAAAATCTCAAGCAACAAGCCGTCATTGCCCACATTAGATAATTCAAAAATTACCTGTCTATTCTATGTATTCTACATTTTTAAGCTTATATGTTAACGTGTTTTTTGCATACATTTTTATTGAGAAATTAATTAATAACATATGATTATGTTGTTCTCACGAATTAGGTTCGCGAAATTGATTGACTACACGGTTCACACATGTAATTAATTAATCAATACTTTCCTTAAAAAAAAAATCCCTAATTTTGTTAATGCATTACGATGTACATTCAAACAAGGACTTACTCTCCGAAAATTCTCTACTGTTGTAAACAATACCTTATTTTTGTAAGTTCTACTTTTACTATTGTAGGTCCTAGTAATACTGTTGAAAATACTGTTATAGCTCTTTAAATAGTGTTGTATTATAATTCTGTTATATTCTTGAAAACATTACATTACAATCCTCAACTCTGCTCTATTCTTGTAAGCAGTGCTTCGCTCTTCCAAATGCATATTTATTAATATAAATACTCTTATTCTCTTTTGCATTCTTATTTAATCTTGTCAAAATTTTATAGAGGAAATTGGAGATGTTTCGTCCAGGATTAAATATTTTTAACAAAGTTTATATTGCATATCATAATAACAGAAATAGTTTTAACTGTACAAGTTAACACCGTGTTTTTAACAAGAGAAGACTTGGTAAAATAACTTGTTTCAAATTAGTAGTTCGAATCTGTGTCATGATTGCAATATTTATTTGACTAAATTTATTACCTAATGAACCACAAATAATGTTCTTGTATTTGTTATCTCATTAGTATGGAAAGAAGATATTCGAATCGAAGAACTGTTCAGGAAAACCAAAACTTGATTTTTTTTCTAACTTTTATAACACTGCGAACACAACTCTGACATCAAGCTGGGAACTTTTAGTGAACATCTTGTTGAGTATATGAGACGTCACACAGTAGGACTGCTATTTTAATTGAAAACAAATACAATAAGTTGCTTCAACCTGGTTTGCTGTTTACTTATGTTTTCGTGGATTCGTTTTTAGACTTATTAATATTAAATAAAACAGAAGTGTTTTTTTTTTCAAAATAATTGAGTCTAGTCTTCTGGAGTTCAAAATTGTGAAGCGCTTCATGTCAAACTCTATGTACTCCCATATCGTTGTAATTTGGACGTTAAACGTAGTCTTCAAATGATAGGAAATACAGATAAAATAATGAAAATAAAATAAACTTATGATGCAAATACAGGATTTTGAACAGTTTCATATTTGTTTCTAACGTATAAAAAATATCCTAAAATCCCAACAATTTTCTATCAAGTATTTCAGACATTTTTTGAAAACCAAAATGAAGTCTGCTTGTACTTCTTACGAATTCGTTGTAACTACAACACTTTAAAAACTGCAATGTTCGTAGTTCATAAACTAACCTTATGTCATTGTTTTGTTTAATTTTCGCACATAATGGAGTTATCTGCGCTAGCCGTCTCTAATTTTGGAACTGATAAACGAGAAGGAAGACAGTTAGTCAAAACCACCTACCGCCAACTCTTGGGTGACTCTTTACCAAAAATAGTAGAATTGGCCGTCACATTATAATATTTCTTCGACTGAAAAAGTGAGGATGGTTAGTGGTGGGATTTGAACCCGCAATGCAAAGATTGTGAGTCGAGCACCCTAATCGCTAGGCCCTTGTCTCATGGAATTGTACTTAAGTATGGTAAGATATGAAAAAAATCAAATCAATTCGCTTACAATTACTGCTTATTTACATGTTCTGTGGCAAAAACTGGTTTATATTTTTGATGAAAAGGTTAAGCATATCACAAATTAAACAATAAAACTTTAAATTATTCATTTTCCATAAACAAGAAAAGTCCGTTCACTTTCTGCAAATCAGATTTTACCTTACTACTGCAAGCTCACGCAGAGAAGCCAGTAAAGTTATACGTTATAACTCGCTGTACACCTAGTCCTAACAGCCCAGGATACAGTACATTTTGAAAGACATTTAATTTTTCTTTTCCGTAAAGCCAAAGTTCAGTGTGACTAGTAACTCATTATTTTGTTAAGTATTACTACTGTAAAGCACTATGCAGATTTTGTAATGTTCTTGTCTCCGTTTGATATTAATCAGGGTTATATTTGTAATATAAAATTATATGGCGTCTATCAGAGAAGATCGATTATTATCGTATTTAAATTTTTGTTTCGTTTTGTTGTGTCGTTCTTTAAGATACATAAGGGGTATTTGAAGATAAAGTTTGAAATCTATGATGAGTCATAAAATAACTGAACTCTTTGAAGTTCAAAATTCTCATGTTTACAGACTGCGCTAGGCTTCATTAGGGCGTAAACTGTGAGGCCTTAGCTATCGATCGTACTTAACAACCTGCGGATATGTGACTTTCTTTAAAGCCAAATGTCTTCCGCCACTGCTGCTGGTTGTGCGCGTACAGTACACGTAAACCAAGCTCACCCCCAGCTTCCAGACAGTAGAGGGAACTTGGTGATTCACAGAGCCGTTGGTGATATTCCATAAGTGCGTCATTCAAGTGATGTAAGATAGGCGTATTCCCATTGGTTAAGGTTAGTCACCTGACCATATACAACGAGGAAAAGTGCGAGGCAGAGTGTGGGCACTGTTAACGAGAGAAAGTTTGTCTGTTCCGCGGAGGCGAGTAAGTAGCTTAGATTTGTACCTGTAGTGCACACCCTACACCCTCAATATCAAGAACACCAACTATCGAAGATCCAGACCAACTATACTAATAAGAAGAAGGACATCGTGTAATGGATTATGGTGCGTTTAGGTGAGTACAACCTAAACAGGAGTTACTAGATTAGATGTGGATTTTGAATCACACGCGTCCATTACCAACTACTTTTTAATCTAAAAAGTCTGAGCTTATATCTCATGTCTTTATTTTCCTGATATTCTGATGAGTTTTGTAGTGGAAACTAAAATAAATTTAAGTTTTCATTTATATATATATAAAAACATACTAGCCTCACAGGTGAGTACTCTGTATACCAATATTATCCGATCGAAAATCGGATAATACTATATTTTCGAATCATCATCATATTTATTCGTTTCAGGTGTTGTACTTAAAAAGAGCTCAATTTTTACGATTAAATTCCAGTTTTTAGAGGTGAAATATTTTTCATGAATTTTCTTTATCTTATTAGAATATTGGGATCTTAGTAAATATATTAACCCCCATCCACCCCCAGAAAATTCCCTGATTATTTCACAATTGGTAAAGGGGAAAATTTTTTTTTTTTCTAGGGTTCAGACTTGAGACCCAGTTCATTTAAATTTTCATACAGAGCGTGTTCCCTAAAAACAAGAAGAACGTCTATAAGGTCTCATTACTCTGACAGAAGATAAACTTCTAAGACCTGTAACTGTAGTTAAAGCACAAGGTCTAAAACCACATTACCCTAACAAAAAAAATGAAAGCTTAAAACCAGTTTCTTTGAAAAAGAAATGTCTAAACATCTACTGCTCTAATAAATGATAAGTCTGAAAAACCCATTAATAAAAGATAAGTCTAAAAAACCCATTACTCTAACGAAAGATAAGTTTAAAAACCATTACTCTAATAAAAAATCTAAAACCTACCCATTATTTTGAAGAAATGTAATCCTAAAGACAACACTGCTTTGATAAAAAAATTAAAGTTAAATACTCACTACTTACATAAAAGTCTGAAAATATATTTGATAAAAAAGAAAGTGTAAAATATAATTTCTCTGAAAAAAGATGAACGTCTTAAAAATCCACTACTGTGATAAAATATAATGTAGAATCACTACACGACATAAGGCGAACGTCTAAAAACATCACTTTCACATTAGACAAAAATATGAGGGATATAAAAGTCAATCTTAGGATGAGAAAAGAACTAATGAAAATTATGTTTTATTATTAATAGAAAGTATGGAACTGGAAAGGTTGTTCATTTAAAAAGTACGTTCATTTCTTGTTTTGTTACCTTTTAATGAAATTCGTTAATGTTCTAGTTAAATTATGTTACGGTCAAAGTATGTTTGTTTGTTTGAAGTTAAGCACAAAGCTACACAATGTGTGCTTTGCTCGCCACGGTATCGAAACCAGGTTTCTAGCGTTGTATTTCTAAGGTTAGAGACTTGGACAAATAGAAAGAAATATTTTCCAAAACTAACAATGTGTTAGTTGTCTTGTTTTCGAAAAATAACAATATTATCCGAATAGAGATATACCAGTTCTGTGTAATTTTAGTTGTTTTGAAATATGGTATAATACTTCGGCCAAGGGGATGAGATACAGCACTCTTAGTAGCATTAAATTATAATAGCGAAGCAATGGACCATCGGAGTTTAAGAGTTTCATTTATAACTGGGTGACAATATTGGCCTATAGTTTACAAAATGGCTTTGAAAGATCATTCTGTAGTTGACGTCACTCGCGCGTTATATACCTGCTGTGTGTTCGTGGAACTCACAGCTATCAAGTATCATTTAATTGTCTGCAACGAACAGAATATCTGGTAAACGAGCTTAGATGGAAATGTTCTGTTTATAAAGTTGAAATATTCGTATGGAACGAGTTTTTAACACTCATATTGCAGGCTTGTTTATATACTGTTCACTGCAAATGTGGTCCTCATGTTTTACCGTATTGATTAATTATATGTTTTTACCTCTACAACACGTAAAAGATGAACCAAAGAGAAAAAGCACAAAATCACTTATTTTCTACGTAAAATACATAGAGCCCAGCAATTAGTTAATGGGAGTAACTGTTGTTATCTGTACTTAGATTTTTCTATGACTCCGGTTATTAGGTACCCTGTAACCAACTATCATGGACCAATAACCAATCTGGTGCATACTTAATTTAGAATAATTAATACAAAAAAGCATTAACATCGATAATTATAGGGTTAACTATAACTTTTGTTCTAGTTTTGTATCAGTTGCAGTTGTGTTTAGTATCTCCTTACTGTATTTTCACTCAGTTGATTAATTAATTGGTAACGATTAGTGACCACAGTTTTTCACTTATATAAACTCTGGCGATAGATTGTTTTAATCAAAGAAACAATGTTAGGCAACAATACATAGCTATTAGACAGATACTTACTAGCTTGCCTTTCTGAAATTTGGAGAGAACATCGCTCTTCTTATCTTGCAGACTAGTTATAATGAGGGTCGCGGGTTCGAATCCCCATCTCCGAACATGCTCGCTCTTTTAACCATGGGGGCGTTATAACGTGATGGTCATTCCCAGTAGCCGTTGTTAAAAGAATAGCCCAATAATTGGTGATAGGTGATGTTGACTAGCTGCCTTCCCTTTAGTTTATCACTGCTAAATTAGGGATGGCTAGCGCAGATAACCCTCGCGTAGCTTTGCAAGAAATTCAAAACAAACAAATTCATTAATATATGACTACTTCTCTGCATTTATAGAACTAAAAGCAGTCACTTGAAATATCACATGATCAGTATATTTTCCATATGCAAATGGCTCCTAATAATGTGGCCAGTCATTGTACTTACAGTGAACTGTATACGTAGCAAGTCATGCTGTTGATAAACAAGTAGGTATACAAAGCGATTTAATGAACACTATTTCCGACAACAAAGCCTCTCATCTATTCCCAAGCTTGTGAAGTGGCAAGTTGGTTGTTTAAAAACATAAACGTTCAGGGCTGTAAAAACGGACAAACAACGAGTACAAACGAACCTTGTTGCCACTCAGACATTAAGTACTTTCCTAGGCCGGAAGAGAGTGTTATGTATAAAATTATTCTCCGAATCCGCTTCTGTATGCATCATATGTTAGCCATTTGTTTTAAAACTCCTAAGTATCTAAAAATATGCTATTCATAAAGTCCACTAGGTTGTATCAACTTAGGCTGTTTTGTCGCCACCAGGAGTGGATTCATTGAACGCTCTCTCCTTCCTTTTTTAAGATAAGATTATGCATCAGCTTTTAACGTGGGAAATTGTCATGTGACAAATAATTCAGCTAGTATGTACACTCCAAACTGCAGCTTCCATGCCCCTAGTGGTACAGCGGTTACTCTGCTAGAAATCGGGCTTCTATATTCGTGGTGAGCACATCACAGATAGCCCATTGTTTAGCTTAGGGCTTAACTACAAACAAAAGCGCCTTGCATACAGAGTCCGTAATTGTTGTATGATAATGACGTGTTTATTTTATCAACGAGGAACCAAAAATGCTTGCTCCTATTATTCGCGAATTAATTCTTTTAACGTAAGTCACGTTTTTGGACACTATTCAAAGAATCTTTTCGTCATTTCGCATACCTATTTACTAATTTACTTTTTTACAAACATCCAAAAAATTTTACTTTTGGAATTGCACGATAGGAATACTACACGGGTCTTGTTTAACACTGAAACTAGTGATAACTTTTATTTGATATAACATGGAGCCTTTTAAGGAGTTGCGCCTACATATGACTGACCTTTAAACTTTTGTTCTAATAACTGATTTCTATACTCCCCCACGTGTGACAAAAAGTAGTCATCACTTCCTTCCCTTTCCTCATTTTCTGAAGAGCTAGTACAGAATGTGACTTATAAGTGAGTGTATTAACGGCCATAATAAGTAAGAATATGGGGATATACAGTATACACGTACTGTAGTCAGATGCAATGTACAGATGCGATAATAAGAGTTTTCTTTACTTTCACTCATTAACTTTCTCGTGTGTGCCATCAGGGTTGATATCAAGTAATTATTATAAGAAATTTTAACTATAACGTAGCTGATCGAGCCCAGTGTGTAAATTATGCGAAGATATGCAAGAGTAAACCATAATCAGAGCCTGTGTGTAATTAGATTTCCACAGGGCAAAGCTTATCAGCATCGAAGCAAGCTAATTGGAGCAAAGATGCATGTGATCAGTTCTCTCTTTCAGAGAACATTTCACTAATGATCTGTGTTCGAAAAGAAAACTTTGTATAATTTGAACATTAATTTGTTTAAACTCAATGATGGCTTCAAGCTTATGCCTTGTTGTCAAATACACTAACTCTGTGATGGCTTCAAGTTAATACCTTCTCATCAAATACTCTAACTTGTTTAAACTCTATGATAGATTCAAGCTAATACCTTCTCATCAAATACACTAACTTGTTTAAACAGTGTGATGGCTTCAAGTTAATACTTTCTCATCAAATACACTAACTTGTTTAAATTCTATGATGGCTTCAAGCTAATACCTTCTCATCAAATACACTAACTTGTTTAAATTCTATGATAGCTTCAAGCTTATGCCTTGTTGTCAAATACACTAACTCTGTGATGGCTTCAAGTTAATACCTTCTCATCAAATACTCTAACTTGTTTAAACTCTATGATAGATTCAAGCTAATACCTTCTCATCAAATACACTAACTTGTTTAAACTTTATGATGGCTTCAAGCTAATGCCTTCTCATCAAATACTGTAACTTATTTAAACTTTATGATGGCTTCAAGCTAATGCCTTCTCATCAAATACTGTAACTTATTTAAACTTTATGATGGCTTCAAGCTAATGCCTTCTCATTAAATACACTTACTTGTTTAAACTCTATGATAGCTTCAAGCTTATGCCTTGTTGTCAGATACACTAACTTGTATAAACTCTGTGATGGCTTCAAGCTAATACCTTCTCATCAAATACTCTAACTTGTTTAAACTTTATGATGGCTTCAAGCTAATGCCTTCTCATCAAATACACTTACTTGTTTAAACTCTATGATAGCTTCAAGCTTATGCCTTGTTGTCAAATACACTAACTTGTATAAACTCTGTGATGGCTTCAAGCTAATACCTTCTCATCAAATACTGTAACTTATTTAAACTTTATGATGGCTTCAAGCTAATGCCTTCTCATTAAATACACTTACTTGTTTAAACTCTATGATAGCTTCAAGCTTATGCCTTGTTGCAAATATACTAATTTGTGTAGATTCGGTGATGACTACAAGCTATGCCTTGTCAAATAAAACTAATCTGTTTGTTGAATTTCGTGCAAAGCTACTCGAGGGATTTCTACGCTAGCCGTCCCTAATTTTGAAATAATATATTAGAGGAAATGTATTTAGTCCACACCACTCACCGCCAACTTTTGGGCTACCCTTTACCAAAAAATGGTAGGATTGACCGTCAAAACATAATGCTCCCACGGCATATTCGGCGAATGTTTTTGATTTAGATTCGAGCGCCCTGATCACCAGGCTATGAATACGAGTAATTTGACTAAACTCTTGATGTCTTCATTCAAGCTTATGTCTTGTTGTCAAATACAACTAATAAAATACTGAATATAAGAAAGTCTGAAAATTTGAAATGATGATTTATTTTAAAATTATTTTCTTGCTTTATAATATTTCCTCACAGGACTAACATTGAATCATAAACCAAAGCGTAATTTTTTACGAATGTTTTAAATCAGGGACATTTGCAAGTATAGAAATAAGAGATACAGTACGCATTAAAAATCAAGTATTACAGTGACATAGGTTTAATGTTTCTTGTCCAATTTAACTCATCACTGGAATATGTATATATATATATATATATTTTGCTTTACACCTGCAGCGTGTGCTGTCATTCACAATCATTATTTATGTTTATGACACATCGATTAGTAGTTCTAAGTCATGTTTAATGACATATCGATTAGTAGTTCTAAGTCATGTTTAATGACATATCGATTAGTAGTTCTAAGTCATGTTTTATGACACATCGATTAGTAGTTCTGTCATGTTTCATGACACATCGATTAGTAGTTCTAAGTCATGTTTTATGACACATCGATTAGTAGTTCTGTCATGTTTTATGACACATCGATTAGTAGTTCTAAGTCATGTTTTATGACACATCGATTAGTAGTTCTGTCATGTTTAATGACATATCGATTAGTAGTTCTAAGTCATGTTTTATGACATATCGATTAGTAGTTCTGTCATGTTTTATGACACATCGATTAGTAGTTCTGTCATGTTTTATGGCACATCGATTAGTAGTTCTACGTCATGTTTTATGACATATCGATTAGTAGTTCTAAGTCATGTTTTATGACATATCGATTAGTAGTTCTAAGTCATGTTTTATAGCACATCGATTAGTAGTTCTAAGTGATGTTTTATGGCATATCGATTAGTAGTTCTGTCATGTTTTATGGCACATCGATTAGTAGTTCTACGTCATGTTTTATGACATATCGATTAGTAGTTCTAAGTCATGTTTTATGACATATCGATTAGTAGTTCTAAGTCATGTTTTATAGCACATCGATTAGTAGTTCTAAGTGATGTTTTATGGCATATCGATTAGTAATTCTAAGTGTTGTTTTATGACACATCGATTAGTAGTTCTAAGTGTTGTTTTATGGCATATCGATTAGTAGTTCTAAGTGTTGTTTTATGACACATCGATTAGTAGTTCTAAGTGTTGTTTTATGGCACATCGATTAGTAGTTCTAAGTCATGTTTTATGGCACATCGATTAGTAGTTCTACGTCATGTTTTATGTTTGCCAGTACAGTTCGAATTAAAGTGTTTTTCATTGACCACGCCCCTCTCCCAATGGCACAGCGGTATGTCTGCGGACTTAAACGCTAGAAACCGGGTTTCGATACCCGTTGTGGACAGAGCACAGATAGTCCATTGTGTAGCTTTGTCCTTAATTTCAACTAGCAACTCGTTGACCACACCATTCAGCATAAACAAGTGGTAAAACTGACTCTTCCATAGCAATGGGCTTTTCACAGTATTCACACAAAGTGTTAAACATATCTTGTTATAGATAGATGAAACAAATGTAAAATTCTGTAAACTCTGAGTTTAACTGTTTCTGATGTAACGTAGTGGTAGTCAGGCTATATTGAAAAGGTCTCGCTACGATAATTTTTTTTCAAAGAGTTTTACGTTGTGTTGGTTTTATTAACCGTAGTTTAAGGATGGACTCTTGCTTTACTGTTGAATGGTAACGTTTTCTCACATAATATTTTTATTTTAACTTTTGTCTTCTGTTGAATAAACCTTGATGATTATCATATAAATGAAAAATCATTTTTGAACGTTTACCACTGTTTTGTTGTTTGCAGAAGAAGAAAAAAGGTTAGTCGTACTTTATAGGAACGATTTGCACATGCTAATACAGTAGCGTGTGGCCTCACATGCTAGACATGGCGCCACACGCGACTTCTTTACTAATTAACTTATAGCTGGAGAAACATGCTGCAGTTCTCTTCCAGGAAGGATATTCTTAAAACGAGATTGTTAAATGACGTAAAAACCAAGAATCACAACATTTTGAAGAAAAAAGCATTCATTGTTCTCTATGGAACCTGAAATTCTCGCGTGCTAAAGTGTTTAAGACGACTATGACTTACCTAAAGCCAATTCGTAAAAGCATTTTTATCTGTAAAGTGAAGACTGGGGTTAGGAAAGAGAACCATTCGATCCAAAATCTCATTATGATGAAGCTGAACACATCTTCTGTACTTTTACCAAACTTGTAAACAAAAGTTTTAAGTTAACGAAGGTTCACAAGCTTCGAGTCACATCTCGAAATCGACGGCTGTTTTCATGAGACAAAATGTGTAGAAAATACAAATTCAGTTTTGCTCAGTTATCGCAGCACCTTTTATTTTCGATTGAGATGTACAGCTAGTGCCACCTATCATCTACAGTGTATTAACAAAGTACGCGGATTAATCATATGAGTGAGAACTGTAATAACATAAAGCTGTGAATCAAAACAGAATAGTTTTAACACTGAGTGTTAGCGTAAAGAGTGTGTACGTGCTAGAAGTTTCCAACTTTTGACACAGTTTTAACATTGGGTGTTAGTATGCACAGCGTGAACATACTCGAAGTTTCCTAGTTTTGACACAATGTTAATATTGAGTGTTAGTGTGCACAGTGTGAACATACTCGAAGTTTCCTAGTTTTGACACAATGTTAACATTGGATGTTAGTATGCACAGCGTGAACATACTTGAAATTTCCTAGTTTTGACACAATGTTAACATTGGGTATTAGTGTGCACAGTGTGAACATGTTAGAAGTTTACAACTTTTGACATAGTGTTAATATTGGGTGTTAGTATGCACAGAGTGAACATACTCGAAGTTTCCTAGTTTTGACACAATGTTAACATTGGGTGTTAGTGTGCACAGTGTAAACATACTCGAAGTTTCCTAGTTTTGACACAATGTTAACATTGGGTGTCCGTGTGCACAGTCTGAACATACTCGAAGTTTCCTAGTTTTGACACAGTGTTAACATTGGGTGTTAGTATGCACAGCGTGAACATACTCGAAGTTTCCTAGTTTTGACACAATGTTAACATTGGGTGTTAGTGTGAACAGTGTAAACATACTCGAAGTTTCCTAGTTTTGACACAATGTTAACATTGGGTGTTCGTGTGCACAGTGTGAACATGCTAGAAGTTTACAACTTTTGACACAGTGTTAACATTGGGTGTTAGTGTGCACAGTGTAAACATACTCGAAGTTTACAACTTTTGACACAGTGTTAACATTGGGTGTTAGTATGCACAGCGTGAACATACTCGAAGTTTACAACTTTTGACACAGTGTTGACATTGGGTGTTAGTATGCACAGAGTGAACATACTCGAAGTTTCCTAGTTTTGATACAATGTTAACATTGGGTGTTAGTGTGAACAGTGTAAACATACTCAAAGTTTCCTAGTTTTGACACAATGTTAACATTGGGTGTTAGTGTGCACAGTGTAAACATACTCGAAGTTTACAACTTTTGACACAGTGTTATCATTTGGTGTTAGTATGCACAGCGTGAACATGCTAGAAGTTTACAACTTTTGACATAGCGTTAACATTGGGTGTTAGTATGCACAGCGTGAACCTACTCGAAGTTTTTTAGATTAGACACAATGTTAACATTGGGTGTTAGTGTGCACAGTGTAAACATACTCGAAGTTTACAAATTTTGACATAGTGTTAACATTGGGTGTTAGTGTGCACAGTCTGAACATACTCGAAGTTTCCTAGTTTTGACACAGTGTTAACATTGGGTGTTAGTATGCACAGCGTGAACATACTTGAAGTTTCCTAGTTTTGACACAATGTTAACATTGGGTGTTAGTATGCACAATGTGAACATGCTAGAAGTTTACAACTTTTGACATAGTGTTAACATTGGGTGTTAGTGTGCACAGTGTGAACGTGCTAAAAGTTTCTAATTTTTGACACAGTGTTAACATTGGGTGTTTGTTAGCACGTGAACATGCTAGAAGTTTCCTACTTTTCACACTTTTGACATTGGGTGTAAGTATGCACAATGTGAACATGCTAGAAGTTTCCTACTTTTCACACTTTTGACATTGGGTGTAAGTATGCACAATGTGAACATGCTAGAAGTTTACAACTTTTGACACAGTGTTAACAGAAAAGAAATAGTGTGAACATGCTAAAAATGTTTAGCTTTTGCGCTTGAATGTGTATATGATGCTTTTGTAAAACAAAAAAATTGAAATACTGTTTTGTTCAAAAAAAAAGAGCGCAGAATCGAACTAACTTTTAAAAGGTACACTAATACTGAAGTTATCGCTGTAACTTATGAATCAGTATGAATGTTTTAAACTTAATCTTGAACGAAGGGAGAATTTTACACTTTGTTTCTTTCATAATTTGGCGTTACTCTTCCTAAATATGTGCTGATTGACTAAAGGAAGAAAGCCAGTCAACATTACCGAACGTCAACTCTTGGGCTACTATTATCTAACTGATTAGTAGAATTTGACCATCTCTCTTAAAGTACACCTACCGTCTACGTGTTTATGGCAACGGTGTTCGAACCGTAAATCTTCTATTCTACAATCCGTGCATGCTCACTACTGGGCCACGCTCGCCCTAAACAATATTATAAGGCTCTGGTATTTTTATATTAGCGAATACATCTAAATCAAACGAATGAAATATCAAAGTAACATACTAGGAATCATAAGTGTGAACTTTACCTAGATCGTTCATAGTAGTGTACAATGTTATTATAACCGAAATCGCTGAAAGCACTAATGTGAGTTATACTCGTGTATAAAAGTTTTCCATAAAGAGCACCTTACTGCAGTAGTGTATAACAAAGTTTCGGTATTTGTTTACGAAGGATGGGATTAAATACAATATCCCAGACATTAGTGTTGCAGAAAGTAGTACTGTAAGAACTTTTCAGTTAATGGAGATTGTTCTGATAAAGACTGGTTATTAAGTCTGCATGGATAATGGCTGGAGGCGGCTTAAATGGGTAATGAAGAAAAACTTTAATATAAGTTTAACATAACAGCAAATGTACAACTTTTCGAAAGGTTTTTGTCATCATCAGTTCCCAAA
>NW_013668200.1:29413-34322 GCF_000517525.1 Limulus polyphemus | reverse complement strand
AATCTCAAAGTGGGTTCCTCGTCATCGAATTTGAAGTCTGCATGGAGTTCTGCCTTACAGAAGAACGCACGTTATTGGTTAAAGATACATTGCAGTATGTCTTTGAAAAACATCAATTCGAAATCTCGAAGAAAAATGTGTATAAACATCAGGAGTTTGTTTATTTGTTTGAAGTTAAGCACAAAGCTACACGAAAGGCTATCTATGTTCTGCCTACCACAGGAATTGAAGCCCGGTTTCTAGCATTGCAAGTCCTCAGACATTCCGCTGTGCCACTAGGGAGCGACATCAGGAGAAATATCTTTAATAAATATTTTAGAAATGCATGGCACTATTTTTGTACCTAATTTATTATTTATATTTGATATAAATATCCAAAATATTGAAAACTACTGACGTTATTAGGAAAATATCCCCAAATTAATATATATATATATATGTGTGCGTGTGTATCATACCTTTTCGATCTTTCTCAGTTACTGTAAGTGTGGTTGAATCATATACATGCTTTGGTCGTTTTTTGTTCATGCTGGAATATAAAGACAGAATCAAAACCTCACATTAATAGGAAAACGCTACATGACAATAACAGAGAAACTTGAAAATACTCAACAACAAATACGAGAAGATGTACATAGCGTTCTTAATGGGGCGTGGCTGAAGTAACAAAACCCATGCATAGTTCAGCTGGGAACCGTAACTTTAAACTGTACTGGATCTTATCAGTTCAGTAAAGTCGATTGTAAAAACAATTCACGAACAGAATTTAATGCAATTTTTGTAATCTTTAGGTTGAAAAAGTGTTGGGTCAAGCCGAGTTAACTCTAGCACCTGTGTAGTTTGTTATCTTGAACTTGATGATGTAACTTATAATACAAAACATGTTAGCTCACAGTAAAGCCGATAAGTCAAGAATTGTGTTTTCCAGCTTAGTGTTTTCTCGAACATCTCTGACTGATTTGTACGGTTTTACTTCATCCAGCTTATCTTGTGGTATTTGCACATCGCCATGAATATGAGACTTTTAACGGAAAGTCAAGAAAAATGTATAATTTTAAGAAACTGGTTTGTCGGATATCTTACGCTCTCTTATTTTATTTTCTTTATGTAAGAAAAAAATAATTTCAAATTAGTTATCCCCCACAAATGAGGGATCATATTTTCAAAGGGACATTGACAAGATTGAAACAGGTTATTTATCAAGAACATTTTGAAATAAAAGTTCTATTTGATGGAAGTAACGGTTGCATCTTTACCTGTATTTGGATTTGAAAGATGAAATATTATTATGCTGTGTTTTAACATTTTTAACAATTACTAATTTGCTTTTTATAAGGTATCAAAAACTACTGGACAACTGTCCTATTATGCTATAAACCAATCAGAAAAATCAGAAAGGCATCTCTAAATACGCCAGTTCCAATTTTTAAGAACAGAAAGCCTTCGACTCTTGGTCTATGCTGATTTTATTGTGGCATCGCAAAACCTTGGATGATTTGTAAGAATTTAACTTAATAGCACTCTTGAACCTGTGCATCAGCTTAAGGCAAATATTCACATTTCAAAGAACGACTAAGCGGTGGGTCGATGAAGCAAAACTTGGTGTGAATCGCATGGTACATTTTTTTGTAAAAGTAATTAAATAGAATTACTGTAGTAAGAGCAGCAAAATAAACAAAATATAATTATGATTCAAGTATACGCAACAACAGAACTGGAAGACTGACTGGGATATGATAGGACTAGTAGAAACTAAAATAACGGTGAAGAATTAAGCTGAAAAATAAAAGCATGGCTATACAAGAAGGTAACAACAGAGAAGAACATTCTCGATACATTGAAAATTCAAAGACAGCCAGGATATATACAAATAAATATGTGTTTGAGGTGGTAAAAGGAAAACGGGAAATAGAAAGGGAGATCCTATTTCACCCAGACTGTATGTTTTGAAAGGTATGCAGACAATGTGGCGTTAATGTCAGCAAGTGTTAAAATTATGGAGGACAAACTCGACAGTTTAAACGCAGAAATCTCAAACGTAGGACTGAAGAAACATGGAGGAAAAACGTGAAACTTTGTTACAAACGAAGGATTGAAAGTTCAGGGAGACACAATCGAAAAAGTTAATGAATATAAATACGTAGGCAACACCCTCAAGAAGAGGTAAACCTTAAAATGAAACCAGGATGGAGTACTTATGGGTAAGTATAGATAGATGTTCAAGATCAACAAGTATTTAACTTATGCATCCTACCAACAATATCAAAGGAAAACAAATGTAGATGGTGCTGGAAATATACCAAGAAGAGAGAATAACAGAGTAGCAAGAACGAACATGGAAGAGATGAAAGGGTAGAGAAAAATAAAGATGGAAATAGGATATGGAGAGAGTATATGATAATATGAGACACCACGTCTGAGGAGATACTACAAGAAATCTGAAAAGTTGGAAAATTATGCGAGGAGAGTTACATTCTGTAGTGTACTGCAAGTGCCTAATAAAGAAAATGAAAATAAAAGTAATACCATTATCGAAGAATATGGTATAACTTGTAAGAATGAAACTCGGCAGAACCCTCGAAATACGCTAATTTCATGGAAGTGTCGGAAAACGTGTAACCGTTTGTGAGAACAGAACTCTTTGAACTTTGGTAATTTCATGGTAGTTAGAAGGCTTATAACACTAAAACTTTGTTTCGATATTCGTGATGGGCACAGCTTAGATAGTTCATTGTGTAGCTTTGTGCTTAACAACAACAACAAATCATGGTAGTATCAGAAAGTCTGGGATGACTTGTAAGGACGGAACTCGGTAGTACTCTTGGACTAGGCTAATTTCATGGTAGTGTTAGAAAACCTGAGATGGCTTGTAAGGAAAAATATTGACAGAACTCTTGGGCTAGGCTAATTTCATGGTAGTGTTGGAAAATCTGAGATGGCTTGTAAGGAATAATATTGACAGAACTCTTGGACTAGGCTAATTGCGTGGTAGTGGCGGAAAACCTGGGATAATTTTTGTTTTATTTTTTCAAATTTATTGTGGCTTGCTTAACCAAGCTCAATAAATACAAGCTGAATACTGCATGAGGGTACGGTACTTTCGAGGGTTGGGAAAGAACTTTGGTGGTTCAGTTTACAAACGAATTATATACAAGGCAACACATCAGCCATGCGGATAGTTTAAAAACTGCATTCAAGTGTCAAATGAATTATTATATATCATTATTATTATTATATATGTATAATTAATTGACAGTCCACTATTCAATGTTTACCTTTAAATGTTTTATAAATATGAGTAATACAAGATTAAAGTTTCACGAGCAGCGGCAGGATTTTTTTGTTATTAACTTCATATTCAAGTTCTACACATAGAAAACCAAACTGAAATATTTTGTAACGTTTTGTTTTAGTCCTTTATTCTCTTATCCTATAAGGACATGCAAATCAACATAAGCAATTGAGTGGAATTTGGTTTGTTGATTCTTTCGTAAGTTCGAGCACGGCTACATAAAGGCTATCTGTGCTAGTCATCCCTAATTTTGAGATGGTAGACCAGAGGAAGACAGAGAGTTAACATCACCCCTCGTCAACCCTTGGGATACTCTAATTCACTTGTTACCGCAACCAAAAAGTGCGAAGCGCGATTTTGCGGCAACAGAACGCGAACCCTAGACCGACAGATCCACCGTCCAGTACGCTAAATACTAAGGTCCCGCCGCTTTTTTTCAGGTCAACTTCACAATATGAAAATCAATGACATTTAAATGAAACGTAATCCGAAATTTTTCACATAATTTCCCAACTAACCTCCTGTTACGTTCTATATGTTACAAAAGGTCACTTTCATTACATTACTTTTGTGATATTCCAAGATGTTAAACATTGTCTTATTAGGGATAGCTGGTAGGTAAGACACTCGCCGTGTGACAGGTCTCGGTTTCGTATACGAGCCTGTGAAATAAATTTCCACAAGAAAAATGTGTATGTGTATGTTGTTGTTGTTTTTCGGGAGGGGGGGGGGGTGAATTTGATGTATCACCTTGAATTGGGTTCGAACCTGGGAAGTCCACACATCAGGTGAGAGGGAGGGATCTACTAGCTGAGCTAATTGACGACAATAAAATCGCTTTCTCCGTCATAACATAGCAACCAACCTGAATCGCCATGTTTTTGTCGGTAGTGCTGCCATCTAGGAGTCGTGAAAAAACCACCACCTGAGCAACACACGAAACATCACTCACACATAAACCTAGCAAGATGGCACACATTTTGCCAGATTTACACAGCATATCTTAACTTCTCGTTCTTTTATAGAGCACAGCTCCCTTATTGCAATTCGGGAAGACTGGTATTTATATCAACCAGACGCACCGAAGTTATGCGCAACCCGGGCGGAAAGAAAGGACTGCACAGTTGTCGATTTTTCAACCAAATGACTGACCTAACTGCAAAATAATCAAGTGGTAACCATACAATGCGATGCATGCTTTGTACTGTGAATATTACTTGATAGTTTGGAAAGTAAAGGACACCAGTTTGTTAGGTTTATTCATCCACGCACTACTGGATCGATATTCAGGTATAAAAAGGTGATTAATAAAACCAGATGGGAGGAGTAAGTCAAAGTATAATGTATTATCTAACAGTTCATTGTATTGTGAATATTACTTGATAGTTTGGAAAGTAAAGGACACCAGTTTGTTAGGTTTATTCATCCACGGACTACTGGATCGATATCCAGGTATAAAAAGGTGATTAATAAAACCAGATGGGAGGAGTAAGTCAAAGTATAATGTATTATCTAACAGTTCATTGTATTGGGAATATTACTTGATAGTTTGGAAAGTAAAGGACACCAGTTTGTTAGGTTTATTCATCCACGCACTACTGGATCGATATTCAGGTA
>NW_013668200.1:2219-28967 GCF_000517525.1 Limulus polyphemus | reverse complement strand
AAAACCAGATGGGAGGAGTAAGTCAAAGTATAATGTATTATCTAACAGTTCTTTGTATTGGGAATATTACTTGATAGTTTGGAAAGTAAAGGACACCAGTTTGTTAGGTTTATTCATCCACGGACTACTGGATCGATATCCAGGTATAAAAAGGTGATTAATAAAACCAGATGGGAGGAGTAAGTCAAAGTATAATGTATTATCTAACAGTTCATTGTATTGGGAATAATCGTTGCTCGAGTGCTACAAAATAAATTTAATGTTTTTACATGCATTACGTTTAAACATGGTTAACACCTAATGAATCAATGCTATATAAGAACACGGCAACTGACTGGTTTTTATTATAATTCCTATCACCGATTCATCTCATTTCTTATCTATGATCAGTCTGTAACTATAGTAACTTAATTCATTTTAACTACTGCTACCAAACTGTTTTTCCTAAAATGTATATTTATATTTTAGTTTTATTTACGATCTAATTCTGTTTAAAATGAATTCATAAATACATTAAGTATATATATATATATCTTTATACTTGTATTGTTGTTAAGTGTAATAAATTTGTTTTGATGATGTCTATTTGTATGTAATATATGAATGATACAGTAGATATCTCAAACATTTATGTTGTTTGTGTATATCGTCTTCTCTCGAAGCAAAGGGAGCGGCTAGTAATACATATAAAGTTTTTAACAAGTAACTTTAAATGCAATACACAAAATCGGGTATAGTATATAGATTACACGATACTGTGGAAAGAAAAACACAACCAAAACATCAAACACGTAACATGCATAAAACCACTATAACTTATAACAAGCCTAGTCGTGTTTTCCGATCTGCCCATGGTTACTGATGAGAAGTAGAATTACACGATACTGTGGAACGAAAAACACAACCAAAACACCAAACACGTAACATGCATAAAACCACTATAACTTATAACAAGCCTAGTCGTGTTTTCCGATCTGCCCATGGTTACTGATGAGAAGTAGAATTACACGATACTGTGGAACGAAAAACAACATATGTAATTCTTAAGCTTATTAGTTGTGTCGTTTATTTAGTTTTTGGGACACAATTGGCTATCTGCGCTGTGCCTACCGCGGGTATCGATACCTAATCTTTAGCGTTATGAACCCTCACATTCACCACTGAACGAACTCGTCATACACAAATCTTCCATAATGAGTGTCTGTTATACCTAACTTAATCACAATTATGTACGTCTTGCTTTGTGTTACTGCTGTACAGTACCACGTTAATGATTAAGTAATATGAATATTTGTTGATTATTCCTTCTCATTATGTTTTACCGATAGCTATCGATGTTGACACTGTATGTTTTAATGGTTTGTTAAATATACAGTTCATCCAATAGAATAGAAGGTAAAGGATGCGATATGATACGAAGATACTTTTAAATCTTACGTCAGTGTCATTAGCTACGTAAATGAATGAACTCAATTTCCAAGGCGTGATAGTCAAATTTCACAGAAAAAGAAACACGATAACCTTAAACTGAGGAATGAATTACTTGTATTAGGTAAATTATGGTAAAAACAAAAACTTGTGTTTCAGTATTGTAATGTGTTCTCCTACATTATGTTCTAAGGATTACTTCAACACATCAGTATACAAGGCTTATGCTAGCTAGAAATTCAGAAACTTCCTTAGATCAGTTCATTAAATCAGCAGAGATGGACTTCCCTATTGTTATAATTCTTATCTTTCTTTATCAACATAACTAGGGTTGACGAATTTTTCTGAAGCTTAGCTTGTATTTTGGTAGACAAGATAGCTAAGGAGAAGATAAGAAAACCAGAGACATCACAGTGTTTCACCAGTTTACATGGTACATATCAGTGTTTTGCCATATTATGTGGCACGCCTGAGTTTCATATTGTATGGCATGTCTGAGTTTGATATCGTATGGCATGCCTGAGTTTCGATATTATATGGCACATCTCAGTGTTTCACTACGTTTTATTGGAACATTTCAGTATCTCACCTTATTATATGACACTTCTCAATGTTTCACTTCATTATATGACACATCTCAGTGTTTTGCTACATTATATGGCATATCTCAGTGTCTCATCTTATTGTATATACACATTATAATGTCTCACTTCATTATATGACACATCTCAGTGCTTTGCTACATTATATGACATATATCAGTGTCTCACCTTATTGTATATACACATCATAATGTCTCACTTCATTATATGACACATCTCAGTGTTTTGCCATATTATGTGGCACGCCTGAGTTTCATATTGTATGGCATGTCTGAGTTTTGATATCGTATGGCATGCCTGAGTTTTGATATTATATGGCACATCTCAGTGTTTCACTACGTTTTATTAGCACACCTCAGTGTTTCACTACGTTTTATTGGAACATTTCAGTATCTCACCTTATTATATGACACTTCTCAATGTTTCACTTCATTATATGACACATCTCAGTGTTTTGCTACATTATATGACATATATCAGTGTCTCACCTTATTGTATATACACATCATAATGTCTCACTTCATTATATGACACATCTCAGTGTTTTGCTACATTATATGGCATATATCAGTGTCTCACCTTATTGTATATACACATCATAATGTCTCACTTCATTATATGACACATCTCAGTGTTTTGCTACATTATATGGGCATATCTCAGTGTCTCACCTTATTGTATATACACATCATAATGTCTCACTTCATTATATGACACATCTCAGTGTCTCACGTTGTTACATGGTACGTCTCAGTGTCTCGCCACATTATGGTGTTAATGTTTTTTACGCAAGGCACTTATGTTTTATTTATCAATATTTTTATGTGTGTGCAGAGCACCAAGATAAAACTCGCGTTTTTTGTACTTTCGCCTGATAAAATTACATAACAATATCTAAGACTTATTTTCGTAAGCTTTGTAAAAAAAAAAAAAACTTTAAAAGCCAGCTTGATTGATGTTGTTAAATCAAATTACACATTTCCAATTGATGTTGTTAAATCAAATTACACATTTCCAATTGATATTGTTAAATCAAATTACACATTTCCAATTGATATTGTTAAATCAAATTACACATTTCCAATTGATATTGTTAAATCAAAATACACATTTCCAATTGATATTGTTAAATCAAATTACACATTTCCAATGAACCTAACCTAGAAATTTTACAGCTGCTTATGAGTTCAACCTCGAATTTCTAAAATCACTCAGTGCTCACAAAACGTGGTGTATTTTAGTTATGTTCATATATTCGTAAAGCTACAAATATATAATTTTACCGTTATAGAATTAATAGCCAGCGTCATCACCAGCCTGCATCTTCGTTTTTACAATATGAATAGCCGTTTACATGTTGCTATTAATTTACTAATTACACATGTTGCCTATTTTTACTCACTGCTAAATATAGAACTAAATACACTTATTTAATTATCATAACTTAACTCTGAATATTTTTGGTAGATAACGAAGTTTTAAGTTTCCCCAACCCCAACTACCACCTAAACCCAGCCGACATCAACAGCAACCCGGAACCAACCTTCAACCCAATTGGCTTGGATGAACGCTTGTTTGAAAAGTGGGATGCGGTAAGGAACAGTGGCGAGGCTAAGAATGGAGAATCTTTGGACATCAATTTGAACTCTACCTTTGGCCAAACGGAGACAGTCATGGCAAACCCGGACAGAGATAATAACATGTAGGTCTTTATTTTGTTTTTACTTAGATGAGTAGATTAATGGACCAGATTACGGGAATGAACAGATGAGCACAGATATGTGAAAGGGTAATAGAAAACCAAAAACGACTAAGCAACTGTATGAAACAAAAAGATTAAACATGTATAACTGAATGTGCTAACTTACAAGCTGAAGTAGACGACATATAGTGCAATTTTATTGATAATTAATTAAATTAGGAGTTAACTGTTTTCTCTTTGTTTGCATTCTAGCATGAGTGTCTTTATCTTATGCCTTCAAAAAAAAAAGAGTTCTAATGGAGTTTTACATTTTAATCGAGTTTTACAACAGCTATAGACATTAAAATATATAATATTTGTAGTTTTACAAATTAAGTTTCATTATTTTGATTAAATTTAAATGGTTTTATCATTTCATGAAAATCGTTTATCCTTTTGTTTTTATGAAAAATCTTATTAATCCCCCAAGAATGCGTGGGCCTAGTACGATACAACGTTTTAGTTGTTTGACATTTGTTTAATTATTTTTATCAACTTCGGCATATTAATTTTTACAAAGTTGAGTTTTCTCAAGAATCTGGTCGTTGATAAAAGTTATAATTTAAAATGAATATGATTTAGTTGGATCCCCATGCTTGGTTAAACCAGCACTGCTTTTAACAGACGGATAATTTAATAAAAGGAAGATATTTAAGTTTATAAACAAGTAGCTATAATTTTACTATTATCATGAAATTACGAATTATTTTAAGTTTCTCTTCGTTAGAGTATTCACAGCGCTGTCACTTATATATATCATGTTTGGTGTCGTCTTGATGGAAATTTAAAGTACTTTATCGACACTAATGATAGCTTAGGCTGTTTCCATGAAACCATTATTTTACAAGTTGTATGAATATTCAATTCACAAAAATAGGTGCAACACTGCTGATACAACACAGACTTGTTCGGAGTCCGATATTAACAGTCCCATGAGAAAAGACTCAAATGACAATACAACCACCAAGGAAAGAAACGGTCTTTTGGAGTATTATCTGAGTCTAGAAGCTGCTGTCAGACAACAACAGGAGGCTAATCAAAAAGCAGAAGAAGAGGAATTGAAAAAGAATCATGGCAATGGCAGTGTACAGGTGACACCTGAAAGTTTGGAGAGGTAAGTCGCGAAAGTAACAAAATAATTGTAACAAACTAAATTGTTACGACACATAAACTTATCAGACATATGAAAGGATTTTCTCAAATATTTAACGTACTCCACTGAAAATTTATTTCTATGTATTTTTATAATCAATAGACTATATATATAATGTGTTCAAGAATTTGATAGAAATTTTCGCTGTTGCTTAATGGCAAAATTTGTATCTGAAATCCCCTTTCATTATAATAATATTTTTAATATATATAAAATCTAACATCGAAACTTTTTTTCAATATTAAATTAGAGGAAAACAGGTTAGTACTAAAGAACGAGAAATATCTCATTGGTTATATAATAAAAGTAATTAATCACTACTGAAATTACGTAAAAACCTGACTATTTTGTCAGATATCTCGAAGAAATACACTGTTTTTGAGTGTTTAAATACGAGTGTTTCATGAGACTCGCTAATCCAGGCTGCACTGAATTCACTAAACATCTATTTTGATTAAAGTTGTGCTTACTTTGTTACCTTTTTATTTTCTATGTAATTAAATTTCACGAATAATCCAAGTCACAGATATTACGTTTTACTGAATTTCGTTACTCTAATTTTTATGAAGTTTTCATTCCAAATTTAGTCTTTGACATTTATATTTTCCTGTACAAACTGAAATTTCATTTTCTGCAGTTCCCTAAATATAAAATACTGAAATTCTGAATTGCATTCGTTATACGTTAACCACTTCACATGATATACACTTGACATTTACTCTCTACAACACTTGTGTGTTGTAATGATAATAGTTCGCAATTAAAGGTGATTATTGATCTATTTAAGGTGGGTTTTCGTTCTTTATTTCAGTAATCACGTGGCAGATCAATCCATTACAACAACATTACAACAACACCATAACGAAGCAAACAAATATGTTCCACCAGTAGAGAGCGCTGTCAAAAAAGATGCAGTTTCTACGTATTTGAAGAGACAATCTATTCCCTTACCTGAAAAACCTTCTGAAGAACAAAAAGTCTCTTCTCTTGAGAGTACTCAGAAGGCAGATAGTCCTAACACATGTTATAAAGATGATCTGTTGCCTCCCGGCTGGGAAAGACACGAAGGTGGGTTGTTTCAGGCAAATCACTTCATGTACATTTTGATCTCGAATAAAAAATAATAGATTGTAAAACTGTGTGACCCAATGGTCAGCGAATCTCTATAATGTAAAAAAAAGTAATTTCTTTGCTCCTAAACTATTCTATATAGCAAAATACATTTATAAAGATGTTTGTTGGCGAGTATACTAGTTTTGGAAAGATAATTATTTTGAAAACTGCTTACGACCGCCATGACCTGGACAATATGTGTCTTTATTTACATTAGTCTTTAGACGAAATTCGTGTTACTGTTTTGTTTTTAAATTCATTCTACGCATGCGTATAACTTCAGAAGCTAACATTGCTATTACCAGATGAAAGTGGTCCGTATTACTGGCACATCAGTAGTGGAAGTATTCAGAGGCAGCCACCCCCACCAACGGTACCTCCAATGGTCAACTATACCATTCAATCCAAACGATCGTCTGTTGGTCTGGAGTCAGTATGGAACCCTGTAAGTGTTATGGGCTGTTCATATATTTTAATTTATATAAAGTTAAGTTGACAAAGAAATTCAATATCTCTGAAAATAATCATACAAATGAAGGTGTCATCAGAAAATCCAAATATTAAGGTAAACTATTACACATCTTGAAAAATGAGGTACATTTTTTAAATTTATTAATATCAGTTTCTCTTTAGAATTTATATTTGGTTTGGACATGGAAACACAGTTATGACCGAGTTGGATCAAGAGGTCTCAAATATAAATGATTCTTGGAAGCAAAACTGGTTTACTCTGTTTCTCGATTATTTAACATTAACTTGGGTTTTTTTTTTTTTTTTTTGCTGGACATAATTTCTATCGTAAATATATATGTGACCTTTATCTCCAGAGTATAATGTTCTTGTACTCATTATTTTGCATTTTCGTGTATTCAGGAGCAGGAAGCGCAATTAGTGTTTTTCAGGGCGGTTCAAGAAGTCATTTGGAGATTCTGAGGCAACAAGGGTTAGCCAAACATAAACTGAAGCATTAAGTAAATACAAGACAGCAGTACTGAATAACCTACAGCAAACCGAAAATAAACGGCAAAATAAAAAAAAACCTGTGTAAATATTATATTTTTTCTTTTTATGATATACCAGCTTGAAGTCTTAGCAAATCAACTTTTTCGATGTAATTAAGTTAGTGAATGATAATAGCAATACATGTATTATAGTAAAAGTGTAACACAATCTTAACAAACAATATATTACAACATATTGAGTGCATAACACTAACAAACAATATATTAGAACATATTGAGTGCATAACACTAACAAACAATATATTAGAACATATTGAGTGCATAACACTAACAAACAATTTTTGCAATAGCTAATGACACCCACTAGTGATCTCTTTGGAAGTATTACAACGTGATAAACCATGCATTCATGTTACTGTTAGCCCATCTGCCAATCATTTCATCAAATCTGTGCATCCCCGGGTACTTTGCAAGTGTTACAACAAGGCACATCGTGCTTTCATGTTACTGCTAGCCCATCTGCCAATTACTTCATCAAATCTGTGCAACTCCGAGTACTTTGCAAGTGTTACAACAAGGCACATCATGCTTTCATGTTACTGCTAGCCCATCTGCCAATCACTTCATCAAATCTGTGCAACTCCGAGTACTTTGCAAGTGTTACAACAAGGCACATCATGCTTTCATGTTACTACTAGCCCATCTGCCAATCACTTCATCAAATCTGTGCAGTCCCGGGTACTTTGGAAGTGTTACAACAAGGCACATCATGCTTTCATGTTACTGCTAGCCCATCTGCCAATCACTTCATCAAATCTGTGCAGCCCCGGGTACTTTGCAAGTGTTACAACAAGGCACATCATGATTTCATGCTACTGTTAGCCCATCTGCCAATCACTTCATCAAATCTGTGCAACTCCGGGTACTTTGGAAGTGTTACAACAAGGCACATCATGCTTTCATGCTGGTCTATCTGCCAGTCTTGATTGCCACCCTTTATAGTGTCATATCATGTGGTTTGAATAATTAGTAATGAAACACAGCCTTGGGAATGCTTAAATATGACCGGATAGAGCGTACAATTGTCAATTCGTAAGTGCTACATCCTACATCTAGAATATATATATATATGCATACACACGTGTCGATAGAAATATTACTGTGAAAACGAAGTTATTATTATTATTACTTGTATGTTTTAGACCTCCTGGCTCCGGAACTGGGTTCACTGCACTTTTTGACCCCACCTTCTTACATATTTGCACCCATGATCAGGAGTTATTTGTCTCTTTCGGTAATGTGTTTGTGAGACAACTAACTCCCCAAGAAGTCGTAAATGAAATAAAAAAACAAAAAATTATGTTCTGGATATATATATACATTTACTATAAAAATTGTGACTTATTCTTTTTGTTTGTGAAGTCATTCAAATCCGTTTCAACTTGCAATTGATTACATACGTTACAAGATTTATTATGTTTTGCTGAAATTATTAAAAATCGAATGTAGAAAATGTTTCTGTGGAAAAGTAACCAGAAAAAAGTGTACAAATATTAGCTAAAATCTGTCCAGTGCACTACGTTTTTTGCCATTTTTCATAATAATTATAATTAACTTTTACCATGCTTAATTTTACCTGCTGGATATTAAGGTTAGTTCAAAGAATGATGTTGTACGTGGGTAAGAAAATTACCAAGTTTACGAAGCTCAGAACATCATTATTGCCAGTTTCAACAGCGTGTTACTTTTTCTATAGTTATCAAGTCTAGCAGCTTCATCTCCACCTACCGGTAAAGTTTTCGAAGAGGAAACGATCTCGGGACTCACTCGACGGCAAGAGAACCAGTTGAAGTATGCATTAATCTTATCCAGTATCTCTCTGTGGTTGTTCTTATCTCGCTCATGGCTGTTTTAGTCCAAGGGCTCTTTTTTCCATAGAAACTTACTTGAGAGTTTTTTCACTTTATTCTAGGCTTTTGTATAACTTTTTCCACCTTACTATTTTATTTCCCTTCTCTGTTTTTCTTTCTTTTCTTCCTCTCTCTCTCTCTCCCTTGTCATACTATTAATCCGTTGCACACGCATTCCGTGACCAACAGTATGAGGTTTCTGAATAACTTTTCTGATTTTTTTTTTCATCAGTTCGTAGTTTAAAATTTTTCTCTCTTTCCTGTTTTTATATTATCATGCTTATTTCTTCCCTTCCAATATTTTTTTTTATAATTCACTGCTCTATCGGTCTGTGTTTATGACCATATACGTCTTTCAGTTTTGCTGGGATTCTCGTTCCTGATCTCAGTTTTACCTCAATGGTTATCTTTTTTTCTTTTTTTTTCAGTTCTTCCATCCTGATTTTGCTTCATCTGTGTCTTCCACTTGGTTATATTTTATTCTGTTTTTCGTGTGTTATTCCGATGTTTCTATTACTTAAAATTCTCAAATTTTACTTATCTATTTTCTTTTGCTCTTATTGCTGCTACTTTTCTCAAAGGTGGTTTTATTTTTCTAATCTTCTTTTTCTACGTTTCTTCTCGTTTCATTTATTCATTCCTATTCTTTTTTCCCTCATAGTTTTTATAACTTAGGTGCATTATCTTTATTGTTTTATAATGTTATTTTAAGAGCTATTTTCACTTTCTTCGAAGTGCAATGCCATTTTCATTTTTAAAAAACTTGTATCATCATTTTTATACCTAAAATGCATATAATACGTGTATTCATACATACTTGTTTGAATGTGTGTTATAAAATGTCACAGTATCATGTGAAATATAATCGCGCGCAAAATAAAAACAAACAAACAAAATACGTAAAATCTTATCCATGAATCTTCCATCAAAAAGAGGGAAAGAACGAAAGTGCAGTAAACCTTTGCGCAAGAGCATTGCCCACAGTGAAATACAGTTCATGAAATATCTTCCGATTCGCAAGATACAAATGAACACAGATACCTAGTTAATGATTTGTTTTAGGTGATAATTTTAATCATTATATTATTAGTTTCCTTCAGGATGTCTGATAATAACAACAAAAAACAATCCAGTTATTGGTTTTGTTTCGTTGTTTCTTCTTTCAGTCATTCAACAATATTTAAAATAAATTTTGGAGCAAAAAATCGTCAAGATGTTTTCGTCTTTTTATTATGGTAAATACGATATTCATGTTTAATGCTAATTAAATTTGTTTTTATTAAGAAATGGCTATAAAACATTGAGATTTTTATCATTTGTATAATTTCTATACTTCACAATCTTCTGGTTCTGTGACACACCAGGTGTCGTACGAATTGCGACAGGAAAGTTGCTATCACAGTTTGTACAACTGATTGGAATTTCGCGCAAAATTACACAATGGACTATCTGCGCTGTATCACCGTAAGAAATCGAACCACGGATTTTACCGTTGTAAGTCCGTAATCTAACGGCTGACCCACCGGGAGACCTGTTTTTACTATGTAATTTTTACCTTACCAGAATGAGAATTTTAAGTTTTTCGTCGTATATACCCCATTCTTAATTTCCGACTTATTAATTATATCTGGAGTTTAAACGTAAATTAACAACAATGTATTTACAAAATTGCAGAAGACGAAGCTACCCTCAGCGGTTGTGTAGCCTAACGCCTGATAAGGTAGGACACTTAGTATAAAATTTAAGCGTATCATAAATAATTAAAATAAGTTAAAGTAAAATTTTACTGTATTATACCATGTTGTTATTGTTTTAACCAAATTTAAAAACGTTTCGCGAAAAACAAATACATTTTATAAATAGAAGTTAAAAGGTTTGCTATTTTTTTACATAAAACTTTATTCTAGGTGATAAACCAAATGCAGTCTACTTGCAATGAGTTTCACCTTTTAATAATATTTTTTGTGAGATATTTTAGTTACGTTCTTTAGATGGTCAGAAGATTTGTTTGTTCTTAGTTATGTACAAAGCTACACGATGGGCTATCCGTGCTCTGCCCACCACGGATATCGAAACCCGGTTTCTAGCGTTGTAAGTCCGCAGACATATCGCTGGGCCACTGGGGGGGGTCAGCTCAGAAAATCATAGTTAAGCAGTAAAACGATACCTAGTCTTGGAATTTTTGCACAATGTAGATTTCATTTATCTGGTTGAAATATGTGCTAATTATTTTACTTTTGTAAACTCAAATGACACTTCTAAAATAACATTGTTAGTAAAAACCGTATAATACTTATAGATAGAGTATATTATTTGTTGTTTATAGTACTGTTTGGATTTAGTTTTCACGTAATCCAATAAAGATACACGTATTTATATTCCCAGATCTAAAAGAGGTGATATCCAAGAGATCAAAAGTACAGTTTTTTTTTTAATAATATTTCAGAAGCCCATTAGATTTGCTGTACGATCTCTAGGATGGGCGGAAATAGCAGAAGAGGACCTAACTCCCGAGAAAAGCAGCAAAGCTGTCAATAAATGTATTGTTGATTTGAGTCTTGGACGGAATGACATTTTGGATGCCATTGGGCGATGGGGAGATGTAAGTGTATACATGTTTAATAGGATGTGCAACAGTAGATGGAATTTCACAAAAATTACTGAACGCTAAATAATCTCATCTCATTCTCATTTAGATTTAATTTCCGAAATATTTGCCCACTATGTATGTTTCACACAGCCTGATTGATAAGCACTTGACTAAAATTTGACCTGTATATATATATATATATATATACATTTTTTTAAATTGTCTCTTTCGTTTCATACAAACATTTTATAAAAGTAGTGTTTGTGTAAACTTCGTTTAACAGTATCTAAATATGTGAACTGACAAAGACAATCCTGTACCTGAACGTTTTAAAACGCGACAGTTGTACATTCAATGAATAAAAGGAAGAAATCATAATAGTTTATTCAGGATGACCCGATAGTTTCGAGAGTTCCTAGAACAGGACTTGCGTGTGTAACTCTTTTTCTCACCAAGGTTCTTTCTCGGGTGAGTAAAAATCTGTTGACATTTAACAGTTAAAATTCTCAAAGGACTAACCCAGTATTGAGAAGTTTAATTTAAACATAATTGGATTATTTTTTATCACCGTAAGTCCTAAGTGACTAAATTATTTTTTCATCTAGCAAATATAAATCATTAAAGGCCTAAGGGATGGGGAAAGTTTAGGACTTATATATATATATAAACCACACCCCAATGATTTCATTATCATAATTCGATGAAGAAGTCAGAGGAAACATACCACACGAAGGGAAAACCATTTATAAACTTGTTGCTTCGAAATCAGGAACAAATGTTCAAGTAACACATTTAATGAAAACAAAATGTTCTAATTCTAGGTTTTCAATGCTCTCAAGAATATAAGAGTGTAGAATACTTTCTTTGGTAGCTCCTTCTATAAGGTTTTGAAATTTTTTATACAGTTTCTGAATTAAGTGAAGACTAAAATAAAAACATTCGGTTTCGTGATAAATTCTAACGTGTTTCAGGGAAAAGACCTGTACATGGACCTGGATGATTACTGTCTTCGTTTAATCAATCCTCACGACCTAACTGTTCTAAATATTCAGCCCATCCAAACAATACGAGTATGGGGAGTGGGCCGAGATAACGGCAGGTTTGTATCTCACAATTAGTATATCAAACTCATATTCTCTTTATACACTATTATAAATTTATTTATAATATATTATAATTATACTCAGATTCACTTTCTGCACGTACTTTTATTGCAGTCAAAACATGAATTCAGTGCATGTAAAAACGTCTAGTTATGAATTTCACGGTAGTTTTTGTTACTTGAAAGATATAACTATTACTTAACAGTTAAGGATGAATATTCAGTAGACAGATTACTATACGTTGTAGAATAGTAAATCTTCATCAATACTATTTCGATATTCATGGAGAAAAAAATAACTGAATGAAAATGGAGCATAGAATCAAGAGTTCTCTTTAGAGAACCTGTCATGAAGCAAATAAAGTATATATATAATCAACAGTTCTTTTTAGAGAACCTGTCATGAAGCAAATAAAGTATATATATAATCAACAGTTCTTTTTAGAGAACCTGTCATGAAGCAAATAAAGTATATATATAATCAACAGTTCTTTTTAGAGAACTTGTCATGAAGCAAACTGAATATGTAATCAAAAGTTATCTTTTATGAACTTCTCAAAGGGATGTCGATGTTTTGATGAAATGTGCACGTATATCTTCACTGGTATTGCTCAATTAACTTAATAAAACGTTGAAGTTTCAATAAACCGTTCACTTTTCTTCATTAAAGATTTGGAGATTTAAACCGAAACGTTTTTCTAACTGCATTCGTCTTTCACTGAAAATTCGTCCTTAATGATTATTTCAGTTTCGTAGTTATATTTTTTAATCTTCGTCAATATATATATATATATAACATGTGTGAAAGGGGATTCAAATAATATAAGCAATTTTACTAACTGTCATAGCAGAAATAGGAAAGTAATCTAAATTTCAGTTATCATTATATCTGTAGCGATTTTACTTTTAAAATGTTCTTGTTATGTCAAGAATGTGAGTAGCTGAAGTAAAGAGCTAATGTAACAGTTTTTTACAAACAGTAGGATGTGTATGAATGTATATAATTTCATTTCAAATGCTTTAAACGATTCTAAAGAAATAGATACAAAATAATGAAGTAAACGATACGTGTTTCACTTTTTAGGTTTTTAGGGACAGTATTTCAGTTTAAACTGCACTTCAAGCTTTACATTCCTCTCGTCAAATGAGTAGTTCAGATTACAGTCAAACCAATATTTTTTAAGATAAATTCTTAACTTACACTTAGAATGAAAGTAAAATTAAAATTAATTATATCGTTTAAAGTTTCAACAACAGCTCTAAAACATAAAGCAAACCACGGTAATGTTAAATTACAATTGTAAAATATAATGAACACTTAGAAGAAGTATTAATACGATACCTCACAGTGTATTAATGTCAGAACAAAAAAAATATTTTTAAATGATATAAATGTTAGCATAAACAGGACCAATCAAATATAAATATAGTTATTTTAATTAAAGTTGAAATCTCTATTATTTATATTAAAAAAATTATAGCATCGAATTTCATTTGTATCATTCATAAAAATGTTAGCTTATATTTTTATGAATAAGTGGATTTTGAAACGTTTTGGGCACGGGCTAACCTTGTGGTAGAGCTTTGGATTTCAGAGCTGTCTTAACAGGTTCGAATCCGCACGATACCACAAAATTTTCCTTGCACTTTAAACTGGAGTTGCAGTCAATCTCTTAGCGTGTATGGTGGGTGGAAGGGTGCTGCTGAGTGGCTGCCTTCCGTCAGTTCAAAATTAGGGACGTTGATAGATAACTTTGCCACAAATATAAATACTGAAATGTTTCATTCCTTTTACAAAGCAATCATGTTTACCTGTTGATGTTTAAAAATATTAAAGTTTCTTTATTTACTGCTGTCAATTTTACCATGAATTTTCTTGTAAGATAATCTGTTAAGGTTAGACTAAAAATAAAACCAGGACATTTCAACCTTATGCTATATTTGGAAAAATTCAGTAACAACAGGAAATGAAGATAGGTTAAAAGATATTCAGAACGAATAAAGATAGATAGACAGATAGATCAATTTATAAATAATAATTTAGTCCTTAGTTCTTCAATAACTAACTTAATTTTTGTTTTCTCCATCTTTTCGTGCTTTCTGATAAATTGTTTGGAACAAACCTTTAATACAGAGAAAGGTACTTAGTTTCTCTAAATATTTTGTTGTTATTTTTCTGTTTTTGGTAATGAAAGTGGAGTAATGACTTTTCATACGGCGGAAAGTATAGTGTCTTACTTCAATTAAAACTAATATGTCTTCTAATACGATATTTTGATCTTTATTTATTATACTCTTTTTAAACCTCAGTAGAATTATAAATGCCAACAACTTTTTTATCTATCACTAAAATGTATTTAATTGCATGTATTTTTTGTTTCATTAAAATACTGAATGATAATATTTTCGTTATTGAGAATTACATTATAATGTTTTATTTCTTGTTATAAATTTGAATAATGCTGAGTAACCAAACAACAATTTCAGGTGAGCAACTATAAATATATTCATATGTAAGAGTGAAAACCTCTCACCAGCCTTAAGAGTTGATTATCAAAACTTATATTTTTAATCTGTTAGTAAAACATCAGTTAAACGTATGTTTAGTTTGATAGTCGGATTACTTGTAATTTTTCTAAACACTTACTATTATTCGGTGTATTTCATTCTAGAAATAAAATGTTACTTCACAAAATTAGAAATATAATGAAATAATAACTGTTATAATGTGAGCGCCTTTTGCTGGCGAAGTATGATTATAATCAATACCATTTGTCATAAGACATTGGTATTAGGCTTATTGTATTTTCAAATACTACTTCTTTATTTAGTCCCTTAGGGCTTTTCCTAGCAGAAGAGTGCATAATGCTATTTTTAAATACTGCATACTTTATTCAGTTCATTAGGCTTTTTCAATTAGAAGAAATGTGTATAACGGTATTTCAACCACACTATGTCCTCCACGTCCATTGCCGCCGACTCGTTTCGCTCAGTATCAGAGCTCATCAGGCTGGCTGGAATATAATAAACTTTCTCCTCGGAAAACTCAAAGGGACCGAATAAACAATTTAGCGTTTTAAAATAAAATAAACCTAATACCGCAGTTTTATGACAAATATAACTGATTATAATGCAATAAGTTAAACCCCAGATTTCAGCCTAGTGTTTTGTCATTATTCTAATTATTCAATGGAAGAACAACTTAGTTGAGTGAATTGTAAAGGTTAGACGTGTCATAATTTTCAACAATCTCATTAATGCATTTTATAACTTATATCACACTTGTTTTTAAGTTCTTCACTTTAAATTCCTGTTTCTCACAACAATTCCTTGTGGGGTTTGACCACAGGGATTTTGCCTATGTTGCACGAGATCGGGTTACTCGGAAGCAGATGTGCCACGTCTTCCGCTGTGACATCCCTGCACGAATTATCGCCAATACACTGAGAGACTTGTGCAAAAAAATCATGTTAGAACGTAGCTACCAACAAAATTTTGCAAATCTCGTTACCCACGCTGCTTCAAAGCCAACGATGAAAGCCGAAAGGCAGGGAATAAAAGCAGTAGCTGCTAGGCCTACCAACTTACCAGTGGAGCAAAGGCGTCTGAGGCATATGAATTCAAGAAATGTTTACAATAGTAAGTACACTGATATACTTAATACAGTATACAATCAAAGATATAAAATCAACTATTGAAAGATAACTTTCAAATACTCGTAGCATGGTTTTTAAATTGTAGGAGTCATTTTTCCCTTCAGGCCTGGCATGGCCAGGTGGTTAGGGCGCTCGACTTGCAATCAGAGGGTCGCGAGTTCGAATCCCCATCACACCAAACATGCTCGCCCTTTCAACCGTGGAGTGTTATAATGTGACGGTCAATCCCACTATTCGTTGATAAAAGAATAGCCCAAGAGTTGGCGGTGGGTGGTGATGACTAGCTGCCTTCCCTCTAGTCTTACACTGCTAAATTAGGGACGGCTAGCGCAGATAGTCTTCGTGTAACTTTGCGCGAAATCCTAAACAAACAAGTATACATTAATATCATGAATATCCCAAAATTTGGCATCTTGTTTTTCAATTTGTAAAATTACCAAAGAAATAAAAAATCTAACTTATGTTTCTTCCGTCTTTTATTTGACTTTTTTCTTTTAAGTTTATTGGGGAAAAATTAATCAGAAAATGTGCAGTTTAATAATATTTTAAATCTCGCACTATGCACTTCACGATATTAATAAAAAACTGTTTTTATTATAATAATATTTATTAATTTAACTTGGAAAACGTAATAATAATGTATTTTAGATATAACGAAACGCTATTTGTCTTGTGATTCATAATAATATTTTTTAGTAAATGACATGTTAAGAAACAAACCAAAGTAAAAGATTAATATATAATTAAGCATTTTAAATAATTCTATTATTGGCATTAGTCCGCTTATCTGTAAAACCTGTAGAATAATTACCACGAGCACTTCTAGAAATGCTTTCATACTTATATGTCATATTATATAAGTTTAGATTGAAATTACCTTGCTTAACACTTAAAAAGAAGAAATTATTGTGTGTTTTAGAAAAATATGTGTTTGTTTGGCTGCTAATCATTTCCTGATATGCCTGATATAAAACGCTTTGTATTTTAATAGATGAATCAAACAATTCTTAAAGGATAATATAAGTTACCTATCTACGTATTTTACTACATAGGTCAGTCTTTCCCTACTCCTATGGAAGAACCAAGAAAAATTATTAAAGCTTACTACCTTGGAACTACATTGGTGCTAAAACCTTCTGGTATGGACGTCATCAACAGCGCTATCAGTGAACTGGTAGTATCAGTGCCATCTGAAGCCTACAGATACGTTGATGTTGTTGTGTCGCCCTCTACTATCGCCATTGCGAAGATAGGCGTAAGTAATTATATCGTTAATTAGAGTTAAATTAATATTTAACTCTATTTTGCAACATATTTGTTAACAGTCAATTGGCTTATGCTTAACGTTTCTGCACAGCAACCCTTTTGTTTAACTTTTATTAACATCAAGTTTTGTAAGTTACATTCTATTTACAGTCTCTTTTTTTTGAACAGCCTGATCCAAGACTACTAGCTGAATGTAGAGTGCGCTATCTGACCTTTTTAGGCATTGGACAAATAGTGAAGTAAGTACTTTCTCATTCTGATTTAATTTATTTGTGATAAAAACTTTTTAAATAATCTTAGTCTAATATTAGATCTATCAGATATATGTATAATTCATGTTGGTTAACATTGTTGATATCTTAAAAAATAATATAGGATATTATATATATCCTTATAAGCAATAATATATATCCTTGTAGGAAATAATATATTCGAATTCTATAGGCAATGAATGTATAATAAATGAAGAATATAGAATATGAGCCATACAAAAGAGATAGTGAACTTTGTTATTCCTGCTTATTTCCAGACACTGTGCTTTCATCATGCACACAGCAGATGATCAGTTTATTGCCTACGTGTTCCATTGTGAGCCTTCCTCAGGACCACTTTGCAAAACAATTGAAGCAGCTTGCAAGGTGAGGAAATAACAAGATGTATAGTTTCATGTTTACTGTCAGCATAATAGTTGAAGCTTTTGCGCAGACGTCATATCCTTACAACCAAGTAAAGATCACTGTATAACAACACAGGAGTTGTGGCGCTCAGAAGTATAGAGTACGTACCATTGATTTAGCCAAATTGAATATTAGACGCTGAAGCATAATATCTAAAAAAGTAGATGGAAGATGAGCCAATTTTTTTTTCGTGAGTTTTGAAAAAAAGACTGCAAATCAACTACATAACGTACATATGTTTAATTGAAACCTTCGATTTCAAGCAAGCATTAATGTTCGATATATATCATATAAGCTGGATGACTGAAAATGTTTTACAACATTATTCATCAAATAATAAGACATATCAATTAAAACATATTTTCTTGATTTTTGTTGTTGGTTTTTTTTCTTGGTGCTTGGTTATTGATATAGTAAAACAGTTCTGAGCAAAGATATCTATTACATTCCTGGCATAGCCTGATGATTAAAGACGCTCGACTCACAATCTGCGGGTTCGAATCCCGCCACAACATGCTTGCGTTTTAAATCGTGAGGACGTTACAATATGATAGTCAATCTCACTTTATGTTGGTAAAGTAACCCAGAGTTAGCGGTTGGTGATAATAACCAGCTGCTTTCTAAATTAGAGACGGGTAAGGCATGTAACTTTTCATGAAATTCCACAACAAATAATCTATTATATTTTAGTACCTTATTCTAGTTGGTTTAATAACATACACAAAAAATGAAGTAACTACTGGTCCTTCAACAAATTAAAATTAAGTTACTATCATAGAAACAAAGTTAGTTATTCTTCTGAGCTAGTCGTTCGGGATAAACATGTCAGTTTTACTAAACTTTGCAGTTCAATGTAGATGTAAGACTTTATTTCACACGTCTGATTGTAGGTTGGCCACTCAGAAAAAAAGTTACACTATAGGATAATATCCAATCTCACATATTAATATTCTAAAGCATATGGTAGTCCATATTTTATTCGAAAAATATTAAGATGACTTCTTAAAACTAGTACATTTCTTCATCGTGTTCTCTGTCTGATAGCCTTTTTCGGAACAAAGTCTTAAACCAGTTTTAGTCTGCCCATTGTCAGACAAGTTCGACCTTATTATACAATGCAACATTTCTGTAAACCTTCAACAGCGAATTTCCCCAAGTCTATATATCTGTCTATCTTTATCAGTGTTTTTATTTTTAACATCGTCAGACAAATCGGACCTGCTAGTATATGCGCGAGTTGATTCTATAACTCCGTCTTTATTGAGCTACAACACAAGTTTTTGTAATCTAACACCTATTAGCTTACACCATCAAATAGAATCGTACCCTGACTGTCTGAGATGTACAGTTTCGAACTTAAACAGCGTACGTTAGCCAGCTAGATCGATAGCCAAGTATAACCCTCAGTGGAGATTGATATGTTTTGATATTTTGAAGCCGGCTTGGCCTATATTTTAGTTACGCAGTCACTCATACATTCATTGGTCATTTCGAGACATTTATGGAAGCTGTCAAGCTTTTCAGCTAAATCTACTTCTGATGGCTAAGTCATCTTTCGCTGCTGAAGATTGATTTTGGTGTTGTTTTATAGGGTTTGATATTGCAATAAAATCAAAATTTTTATTTAGCTGCAGGCCTAATGCAGTTGTAAATCTTTTGGATAGGTAAAATGAAAGCCAATAGTCCAATTTTATAATACTATAAAGATTTAAGCAACTCCAAACATAAAAACAACTGAGTAAATCCATGGGATATAAGTCAACATTTGTAACTTATTAATGTATCTATAAATTATGAACTGTTTGATTAAGAAATGTTTACTTCATATGTTAGTTCACTGGTCGCTCAGTGATAAGCTTCAAGACTTATAACTCTAGAATTCAGAGTGTGACTCCTGCAACGGATACACTTCATATATCCCACTTCGCTGCTTTGCAACAAAAACAGATTTCAAAAGTTCTCACAATTTAAGTGAGTAAACTCCACATTAGTTTCACACATATGTATTAAAGGAATAAAGTCAACGTTCAATAGTACACAATAAATTGGACCAGTCTCATACACCATACATGTTTCAACATCTTATTGCGTTATCATCACGACGTTTACTGTATTTCTTTTACACCTCTGTGTCAAAACTTACACAACTGTCATCCTAATCTTAATTCACATTTTTTTTTTTTGCATCCAACCTAACAATCTAGTGTTAATTATTTTGTTTTTCTGTAATTAATATTTTCCATAGCTTCGTTACCAGAAGTGTCTTGACGCTCATCGAGAAGCCTTAGCTAGAAAGAATTGCGAAGGTCAACAAAGGAAGGTACGGTGACTGAATCGAAAGTAGGCTTAAGTTTATAACTAAACATTTCACGTATTTCTTTAAATTATACTATTGAACACCCTGATAGTTGTTACTGAATTTTGATTCCTGTTTTTACAGCAGATTACATTTAAAGCATATGATAAAAGTCCAGGGATCAAATAGTATTCTGTTATAGATGACTAAATTACATTAAATGTTATCTACAAGAATATATCTTAAGGGTTCATTAAATTAAATGTTGCTTTATTTATATGGATATAAAGGGTTCCAAGCAGTTTATCGATATCAAAACGTTAAGAGCAAATTTTCAAAATAATTCAGATCAAAATGTAATGGTATTTCAGTTGCTAATATTAATGATTTACAATAGTTATTGTTGCAAGTGTTTAAATTGTACAATACAAAATACGTATAGCAACTGGTTATTATTCTAGTCTGAGATATTAACTGTTCTAATGCTACAGTATTTCTTTATTATTAATATATCCAAAATAAATTGTTTTTATCATCATAAACATTTTTACTTTACAGGGTTTAAAGTCAATAATACGAGGAATGTTTGGAAGTTTAACCAGTAGTTTGAGCCGGAGTATCGAATCATGAAGACCTGCGAAAAGAAACTGTGTCAATACGTTTCATGTTATGAAATTCTAACATGTATGTGTAACGTGTTTTAGTTATTACTTTTAGTTTTACTTTTTTATTATATTTCCGGAAAATTCACAGCGCTGCCGAAATATAGGTTTTGCTTGTTTTCATTATCACTATAAAGTAATATTAAACAAATAGCAGAGTTTTCGAATGTAAAAAAAAAAAACAACTAAATTTCTTCATGGTGTCATTTTTAAATACGTGTTGTTGTTGTTTTTTTTGTGTTTTTTTTTTTGCATAATAATACATAATATCATTTTGGTTTGTATTTCTGATTAAGTATAATAATATTTATTGATTATCACGATGTTTCGTATGTTAGCGTCATCTAGTGGTAAGAAAATATATACAACTGAGCACTATCTCGACATTAGGCTAATTGACAATTTTTAAGAACCAATATGTTATTTTTCCCTGTAGGTGAATTTGTTTTTTAGTAACGTAAGTAATTTATCTAAAACAATGGTTCTCAAACTTTGTCAAAGCAAGCCTCCCCAAGGATCTTTAAAAATATCAAAAAACAATTGCGCCTCCCCATAGTTTACGATTTAAGATATTGCTGTGGAAAAAAAACCACCAAGTTTAAGTGTCAGGGCTTGGCATGGTAGGGTGGATAGGCACCTAACTCGCAATCTGCGAGTCGTGGAATCGAAACCAAACTCTGAACTTATTCACCCCTTTCAGCGTTGGAACGTTATAATGTGACGGTTAATACCACTATTTGTTGGTAAAAAAGTAACCTAAGACTTGGCGGTGAGTGCTGACTAACTGCCTTCTCTCTAGTCTATCACTTCAAAAATAGCAGCGACTAGTGCAGATTGCCTCGAGTTGCTTTACATGAAATTCAACAAAAAAAAGTGTCACGGTTAGTAAGGTAAGATAAACAAAAACTATATATGGTATATTGTTCTTTATTCGTTTTTTGTTTGGGATATTTTTCTAACAAGTTTTTTTTTTTTTTAAATCGTCAAACCTTCTTTCTTAAAAACACTGACGCGCAGCCAGCGCTGTACTTCCCTGTAGGTTCCCCGATGGGACAGCGGTAATCTGTGGATTTATAACGCTAAAATCATGGGTTCAGTTCCTTTAGGTGTATACAGCAGATAGCCCGATTTGGCTTTGCTATAATAAAAAAATCAATCACACATGCTTCTCTGTAGAGAGGCGCCCATAGTGTGAAAATCGCTGGCTTAGAGCGTCTTCTAGTATTAAAAATAATTGAAAGATTTTATTGACGGATTTTTAATTCAGTGTAAATCCGTCGAATATCGTATATATAATACGTTCCACGTTGCTTGCTTATCTAAACGTTCAATGAAACAAATTAAACATCATGTTTATTAAATCAGAATCACAGAATCTTCAAAAATCTTTCAGTTATCTCACATTTAAGTGGGTAGGGGATTAAGAGATATTAAGTTCGTGTAAGCATTTATATATATTACGTACTTTTCGTCATCATTATAATTTATAGAGAAAGCTGTTAGTTTTGTTGACAATATCTTATTAAAATATATTAAGATGTCTGGTATATACTAATTAATAGTTTTCTTTTAAAAATGATGGGGAAAGTGGCGGTTTTTCGTCAATTTTACAAGGACAATATTCGAAATTTCAACATTTAAGTTATTACAAAACCAGTAATGTTTCGACTGTGCTCTACATGTGTTCTGAAATGATAACATTAAAATTTGGCCTTGTTTGACTCGGCTGTTTAGCTGTAGTCTTTCGTGGGAAAATTAGTATTCTATTAAAAATGTCAGTAAATTACACGTGAACAAGTCAGTTATGGAGAATTATTGTGATTACCTGGGAAACTTGTTTGTTTATTATCATTTGTTGTGTAAATAACATTTGGAATGAAACATTGTAGAACAACAATAAATGAAAAAATTATATGTTCAATTGAAGTTTACTAACCAAATTTCTGAAATATAATTTAAGGGCAGATGTAAGAATATATTTTCAGCAAGTTGTACGTGTATATATATATTATTTTTATTTTCGGGAATATTAGCTGAGAGAAGATGTTTCGATACACGTGTTTTTCTTTATATATTTCGAAAATATCACATCCTCAGTGTTGTGTAATTGTTATCATAAGAGGGTAATGTGGCTTAAGAAAACTGTTATATATAAATTGATTGTATATATTACTTAATCGATTTTCCTTTTTCAATTTTCTTGTTCTATCATTAACTTAGTCGTAAGCGAAGTACTTGGACTGATGATCTTCTATTACTCATGATTGTATAAATTTTAAAGTTTTTTTATATGTTTTTATACTTTGAAAAATCCTATTTTAAATATCACAGACGAAAAACTTATAGGTCATTACAAATGATTCGCAGATTGAGTTTGAATTTATCCAGTTTGGAGGCCTCACATGAATTTTACGATCATGTTGGACTGTAGCTAACGCTGACTAATATTGAAGGATTCCAAATTTTGATTGTAATCCTTCTCTAAGTAGGAACTTCTGAGTTAGAAGTTCATCAAACAAGTAGTTTGGCGATATATATATATTCACTAAAAGCCGAAATGAAATAATTAGACTTTTGTTGTGAAATGTTATTTCACTTAATGTTTCGTGTATTAAGGTTGTAACTACAATGACACAGTATAATTAACTTATTGTAAACCTGCTAATGTGTATCATTGTTATTGAATGTTGTTCTAAAAGAAAGCTTGCTTATTCTTCGCTTTTTGCTTAATAGCGATAGTTATGTGTAGGAAATACGTTATGAAAACCTGGACTTCTAGTCACCATGTGGGGTTGTTAGACAATTGTGATCTCTGTTCTGAAGTTGCGTTTGTTATTTTTATCGACTTTTCAGGCTGTAAGAAAAATTAGGCCTTAAGGAAACGTTAGAATAAGAAACTTGTGCATACAGCTATTTCGAACTAAGTTTCTGTTGTATTTTTCTAGCTTTCTAAAACTTATGAAATACACTGAATATAGTTATGTTCAAATCAACATAAAACAATATTGTATTAGACGAGCGTAAACACGTTGGATATATAAAGATAATTTATGTCCATATGACACGTGAAGTGCAATGGCAGGTTTAATTAGGAGCATCAAATAATGACCTGACCCATGAACTAGCGCTGATGACTGCGTTTGTTTTTTCATAGATCGAAGTGTATAATAAATGTATAGGTTTTTGCTTTTACATCTCAAAAGATGCTTATTTTAAGTGCTAAAAATGTTATTAAGTGAGTAAAATCTACTTGTGACAGTAGTGATACTAGTTGTTTTATCTTGTAGAGAATAAATAATTCCGTTTTTTGTGTGCAATAAATGTTGATCATAAACATTTATGTTTACTACAATATTGTTACACTGAAACTGGCTGTATGTCTGATAATTCTTCAATTCATGTATGATGCGAATAAATATATATATATATTGGTGTTTGTTAATTAACGTATCCGACTTTTAAAAAACCGTAAAAATATCGACTGTGTTTTATCCTTTACAAAAATAACATTATTTTACCAAACAACACACTTCACATGACTGAAAGTATACTGATGATTGTTAGTTAGCATTGAAATGACAAGAACTGTTCGGAAGTTTTAAACAACTTTTATGTACGTTATATTTAAATAGGTGTTTGCCAACTGTTTGTGCTAGTACGTTATTCTTCGCAGAAGTGGACTTTCGCTTGAATTTCCTGTAATCGCAATAATTCTAATATATGATTCTGTCTTAAAGAAAAATGAAAATATATCTTTTCTCTTGAATGTTTCTGGTATGTTGTGAATTATTTATGTCAGCCAGTGAAGATAATTTCTGGCGTTGAAGAAGAAAAGGTAAATTTGTATAGAAATACAGGTATGTATTGACGGGGATTAATTTATATAAAGGATCTGTTATACATTTTCTAAAACTACGTGTTTCCTGATTTGTTTATTTGTGTAGCTTCAGAGCCTAAACAATATACTTTAGTTGTTTGATAATGTAACGTATCTATTTATATAAAAAATTGCGCCATCTATAGAGAAGGAAGGACTTTTTCGGTAAGACTTTTGACACATTTTCTGTATTGTTTGTACTCGATGGATAACGAAGAAATGACTTTACTGTACGGTGTGAAAACAGTCCTGCACGTGTACATACCTTTTAACTTTCAATTACTCGTATAAAGACTAAATTTGCTCTTTCTTTCGTCTTTGCTGTTATTCCAGATTTAATGTTTATGTATCACGTAAACGTCTTTCATTGTACTGGAGCATGTATGTTCACCATTAAAGTGACCCATCGACGTCTGCTATTATTTTACATACTTTTTCTGCAATTCGAACGAGATTCATAAAAATCTCTTCTGATAAAAGAAAACTGATTTAGATTGGTCATCTAATACTGGTCGTTTCATTTCAACTGCTTTTCAGAGTTAATGTGATTATTCAAAACTAGTAATAACGAAACGGAAGAATGTTTAGCTTTTCTCTGTGTATGTATATTGAACTGTCTTAAATAAAAATATTACATGTTTATAAAGTATTTGTTGAATTCTTCAGTAGGTATTACAATAAATAACTGATGCTTTAATTTCACAGGCCTGCAAATTTCAACTTCATAAAAGTTGTTTTGGTTTTAATAACGGATTTTCCCTAATTCAGCTAAGCAGATTTTGAAAATATTATTATTTTTTTTATCACGTAAGGATTTTTTACAAATCGGGGAAAAAAATTCTTACTTAAATCAATTTATTATTTCGTTTACCACAATGAACATTTTTTATTACTATGTGGATTCTAGAATGATCGATAAGACTCTCACGTAGCGATTGGTCTAGAGAAATCTATAGCCAGTGGTTGTCAACATTTTAAGCATGTGACAAGATTTCAATGAAAATGATTCACTTATGACGTAAGTTTTTACGTGATGGAGAAAAATGGATATCATTATCAGATTCAGCGTACAGGAATTCCCGTAGAACAAGTAAACATTTCAAGACAATAAAACCATCGCAGGCCTGTGTTTTCAGCATACTTACTATGGACATTGCCATGGGGAGGAGGAGCACTAGAAACCTCCAGGGAAAGGGTTCCTTGGGAAAACGTCTCTGAAATTACCCTCTCTCACCTCCCTAAAAAATGAATAGAATCATGGTATTTTATATCCTAAAAGTTAATTGCCAGGATATAAATTATCTGTGCGCGAGTGATTTCACAGTACTGTAGACATTGGTATAGACTCTAGAGAGTATGTAACTTTTGTTTTAATTAATAATATTAAATGCTATAAACTTATTAGTATTCTTGACTTAGTATGTTTACAGTTTTTCGATCTACACGTGTGACATAAAGTGAAATACATGCGAAATTAGTAAACTCATATAGTTGTTAAAAACAAAATAGACCAATATTTTTTATTTGCACCAGGGCCACAAACGTTTGGAAAATGCAATAAGACTGAGCACATCCCCTGGCTTCATTCTGAGAGCTGGCTAAAAATAAAAATAAAACTCTAAATTTAATAAAGAATGTGTGTTACAAGTTTGGAAATATACGTATAAGCAACCATCATTTACTTTTCCTATTTACCTCCAGATGTCATAGCTG
>NW_013668200.1:0-1450 GCF_000517525.1 Limulus polyphemus | reverse complement strand
AAAGAACTTGTGTCGCTTAAGTTTCGTCGGAACGAAGTTACGGAAAATTAATTAACACACGGAGACGTAACAATAGGAACAGTTAATCCTTGTGTAGCTTTGCGTGAATATCCGAAAAACAAACAAACAAGTATAATCAGTTGGATTATTACTTATCGTGAAATAATATTAGGACTTCTGAAAGATTCTTAATATTTGTACCTCCCCCCCTCCTAAAAACCTATTTTAAACCGATTTGTTGGAGGCAACGTCCCCACACACAAGTTTAATAAATACTTTTTCTTGTTACATACTAAAAAGGCAGAAGAATATAATTCTTTCCAATATTTTCCTGCCTTGGAATTTCTTTCGTCTTAAGTTTTCTCCCACTTCCAATTTGTTACATTACCAGCAAAGAGCTTATGTATGGTAAATGTTATATGCTTTATATAAATTTGTGTTAGCTAAACAATTATGCAGGTGGAGCTCGCCCAACTAAACCCTACTCAATGTATATATATACATAAGTACATTGTACTGGGTATAGACATAGCAGTGGAGCACTTGGGTGCTTCAACTTCATTCCCATATTGGGAGAATCATGTTTATTTGAAAATATTATCGGGACAAACCTGAAAAATACTGTGTTGTTGCCAATTTATTTACACTGATTTACTGAAATTGTAATTATGTTAATACAATATTTGAGCAATCGCTACGAGTAAGAAATATATAAATTATTATTTATAAATAATGATTTTGCATTTTTAGTCAGTTTGATCGTTGAATTTTGTTTAAATTAGTCCATTTATTCAAAAATGCCTTTCTCAGAAAAAAATATTCAACTTTCTCATTTGCAAGTAAAATCAATACGATTTTCTGACTTCCTTGGCGGCATTGAACAAGAACTTGCTGATGGGTATTCATGAAAGACATAACCGAAAAGTATTCCTGGTCATTATTCACATTATTTCTAACTAAAGGTTAACTCCCTCGTGAAACTTGTTAGAGTCTGCTGAAGGGATATTGTATTTTTATAGAAAATTACTCATAAGTATCTCCCCTTCAAAATTTTGCACTTGCTATGCCTATGGTGCTGGGTGATAAGAGTTTACATGAATGTGATATACCAAAATTTTGAGAAATTATTTTAAAATTCTAAAAGGTAACAGCTTGCCATAATGCCGTTTCTGAAAATGAATGGCCTAAGATGCAGAGAGTAAAAACAAAACTGTATGATCCGTACAAGATCTTTATGGTCCGTTCAGGTTTACTCATTCAAACTCACACTAAATCAAAAGAAACGTCAGTATTACCAAAGATTTTATTTGAATGGTTTCATAAACATTACTAACTTAACGTCCGCGAGTTGAATATTCTGATCTTATGGACTTTTTCATGGTCTTGTTTCATACATGTCGACATATTTCAATTTCATTACCCTTACGTCTTTTTCATGGTCTTGTTTCAT
>NW_013668199.1:164137-165395 GCF_000517525.1 Limulus polyphemus | reverse complement strand
ACTGGCTCCTCAAATGTCCGTGCTTTCCACAGTTCCAACAACCTTTCTGGATACCAGCCATTCCTGCTGTGTCACCTCCCCTGTGTCGAAGTTTCCAGCATTGAGGGTTTGTTACAGTGACAGCAAAGTCCCTCAAACTTCTCTGAAAGCTGACCTTTTCTGGCCTTGAATCCAGATGACTGTACCAACCTTGGTACCTCTGTGCTGGACCTAACGTTGGATTCAAATTCGAGAGCTCTGGCCATTGCATCCTGCATGGTAGAGGGGTTTGCTTGCTTCACTTGTATCTTAAGTTGTGGACTGTCCAAGGCATCTACGAACTGATCCCTCAGCAACAACTTGAGGAGATCGGGTGGTGCAGTTGGGTAGGCCTTGTGTGCCATGCTCTCCAAGTCTTATGCCAGCTCTTGCAGGCTCTCCCCTTTAGCACGGACTCTCGTCCTGAACCTGGCCCTGTAGACTTCTGACTGGTTTTGGGTTCCATACCTGAGTTCTAGAGCCTCTACCAGTGCTCTATAGTTGTGTCTGTCGGCTGCTGTCAACTGTCCAAGTATTTCCAGTGGTTGTCCCTTCAAACTCGTTACCAGATATACAGCTTTCTGTTCCTCTGTCCATCCATTCATCTCTGCCAGTAGCTCAAATTGTGCTCTATATGCTTCCCACGGTGCCTTCCCATCGAATTCCTGTGGCTTCCTTCGCACTGGATCACTCCTATTACTGACATTTATATCTGGGATGTGACTTCTAATGGGACTGAATATGTCTGCATTAGGGTTTAGCTGTGGGCTCTGTAAGAGGCTTGCCATTGTCTGGGGCTGATTGAGTCGATGGTCAATGTATCCTCCTTGTGTAACACACAACAAATCATTCTTTAACGTATCTAATTCGCTTTTAAATTTACTAATGTTTTCCATTTGTACTTCTTGACACTGTTGTTGACTTTCCTATAGTTGCTGCTGACTTTCCTGCAACTGTTGGAGACCTTCTTCCTCTTTCCTTTCTTGTTCCAGTTGCCACTGCTGTAATTTTTCTTCTTGTTTAATTTCTTTCTCCTCCAACCACTCCTGTAATCTCTCTTGTTTACTTTGTTGTTCGAGCTGCCACTGTTGCAGGTTTTCTTGCCACTGCTGTAATCTCTCTTCTTGTTTATTTTGCTGTTCGAGCTGCCACTGTTGCAGGTTTTCTTGCAAATGCTGTAATCTCTCTTCTTGTTTATTTTGCTGTTCGAGCTGCCACTGTTGCAGGTTTTCTTGCAAAT
>NW_013668199.1:121517-163233 GCF_000517525.1 Limulus polyphemus | reverse complement strand
TGCAGTTCAATTACTTACTATCTACACACACATTAACTTTTCGTCACGTTGTCACCCTCTTTTATATACCAGACTGCCCTATATCTAGTAAATGCTAGAGCATTCAACAAAGTACAGAATAGTTCTAGAAAGTAGAGGGCGTGAGAATAGTCACGTGATCTCGATGACGCAACAGTATTTTTCTCGAAGATGGGAAACTACAGATGGGAAAGTGACGACTTGGTAAACTGTTATACCGAGAAAGTTATGGGAAGTTGTCCTGCGTCAATCCCATGATACTTTAACAGGAGGACATCTCGGAATTAAGAAGACATTAGGGCAGTGTTACGACGTCGTTCTCGAACATTCAAGTCCTTTCCTTAAATCTCGTGATCCTTCTAGATATAGTGTAGTCTTGTATATATAAGACCGGCCACGAAGCGACGGGGAGGTAATGAATAATTGACAGTTGAGTCAAGCACGTGAGACGTTCGTTGAGAATTACAGCATTTGTTATAGAGCGACTGTTGAAATTAAGTGTATCGCAAAGTTATATTCAGAAAGAATAAACCAGTTTTATTAAGAAAGGACTTGTGTCGCTAAAGTTTCGTCGGAACAAATTTACGGAAAATTAACTAACGAACGGAGATGTTTGTTCATGATTTTGTTGCAAAACGTTTTCATGTAAATACATCCTTAATAGAAAGGTCTTTCTATGTAGATCAGGTTGCAGTGTTAAAAATAATTATTGTGCCAAGAACTTATTTATTGTTATATTAAACCAATAATAAATTTATATGTAATTATATGTAAACTATAATCATATGTTGAGATAATAAGCACTACTCTTAGTAACAATGCCCACCTTTGTAAAACACATGTAATACAAATAAATATATAAACGAAAACAAAAACATAAGTTGAGACCTGTATGTAACCATACGGGACTCTCGGCCTTTGTAAGTTGTATTTGATGATTCACTTATAAAGCAAAATTGTAAACATATGATCATGAAATTAGATTAAATTATTAGTTTTAAGATTATATTATGTTGACTTACATCATACCAATGCGCCCTCTGGTGCTAATTTGTGAACAACTTCTGTCTGTCATGGCGGCCTAACAATATGCCACTAGCAACATCATCGTCTCTACCCCTTCCTTCCCCCCAATCAGTGTATGTGTCTGAAAAAACGACCAAACTACTAACATCTCTGTCTACAATGCTGCTGGACAAGGTAGAGGCAGTTCACCTGAAAGTGAAGCAAAAATTCACAACCAAAACACGTGCTTTGCTCTTCCCTTCAGGATGACATATAAGTAGAGGCATCAGTGGCATGTGCTGTAGCACGTACACAGTGGAAGGACTGGGATAGACTTACCCATTCCCTTGGTACTAGTGTGGCAGTATCACATAATCAGGACATGTGGGTGATTGGTAAACCTCCAACTGGGTTCAGACCAGGCAAAAAGTGGATGTCTGGGTAGGATTGTGTCAGGTTTTGTTTTTGTGGAATTTTATACAGCAGTTGTCTGTGACTTGCTGACAGTAAAAGCAACGATGAATGAACAGCATGCACTACACTTGTTTCGATATCAATATATATATATATTCTGAACTAAATACACACAAATACATCATCATACACATAAACCTTGCCTTGTCCATAGCTTTGCTGCAATCTGCTATCTATCTGCTTCACTTTATACCTTTTGTCGCATTGTCGGTTCGCCATCATACCTTCACTATCAATTCCCATGCACCACTCTGTACTCTCGACAACAACGAGTCTTAAACAAAAAATACATCATAAACTAAACAAAAACAAAACAATATTACAATGATCATAAAAAACACAACAAATCAATGACAGCCATTTTATAGTGACATAAATCTCTCTTCAAAATAAATATTTACAATATTTTCTTTTCCACGATATACAAAGACTTCTTTCACATGCACAGTCTGCTCCAACATTTGCAGTCCCTTTGATAGCTTCTATATGTAACCTGTAGTTCTGAAGGTATAATGTTCACCTCATGATCCTCGTGCTATCGATCTTTCAGTTCTGAATGTATGCAAGTGGTTGATAGTCTGTTTGGATGATGAACTTCCCATATAGATAGTTCTGGAACTTCCAAACGGCAAATATGATGGCCAGACACTCTTGTTTAATCACAGAGTAATTTTCTATTTGTCAGCTTATTACTTATGTATGTTACAGGAAACAGCCCCTTTTCATGTTCTTGTAAAAGTACTGCCCCAATTCCAATGTCTGAAGCATCAGCCTGGACAATGAATGGTTTGTCGAAACCTGGCATTCTAAGAATTGGTGAGCTTCCTAACATGTTCTTTAATTTCTGGAATGCTACCTGGTGTGGTTATTCCCACTTCACTATGTTGGGTAAGTCCATGGTGCAGTAATTTCAGCATAATTTGGGACGAATTTCCTGTAGTATCCACCTAAGCCCAGAAAGTATCTGACTTCCTGCTTAGTCATTAGAGCTGGTGTATCTTGTATGTGGAATATCTTTTCCTTTTCCATGGCTATCTATCGGTTCCCAACTATATGCACAACAAACTCTAGCATAGAATACCCGATGTAGCACTTGGATGGTCTGATAATGAGGCCTGCTGCTCTCGATCGATGGAACAACTGTTTACGTTTCTTTAGGTGGTCTTCCCACCTTGCAGTTGAATGTTGCTGCTGAGTTCCCTAATTCAAATGGCATTCGCTTAAATTGGTAACATCCATCTGGTGTCACAAATAACCTTTACTGAGGTCGATTTTTGAAAAGAACCTGGCTCCATCTAGTTTTCTCATGATGGCCTCTGAATTGCCCATAGGTTCTGAGTCACGATATTCAGCTTCCAGAAGTCTATGCAGAAACGGTTTGATCCATCCTTTATCACGATTACAACTGGTGAACAGTAGGTTAAATTTGATGGCTCGATGATTCCAGCTTCCAAAATTGCTCCCACTTCCTGCTTTATCAGGTCTCTCATCACATAAGACATCTGATGGGCTTCACTCTGACTGGATCCTTGATTGTGGTCTCGATCTTGTGTTACACAAGGTCTGTCTTTCCAGGTTTATCCATGAAGATATCTGCATATTGGCACAGTAAGTCTTGTAATACTTTTTTTTTTACTTACCAGTCAGTTCTTCGCTGATATTGACGTCATATATGTTTCATCTCCACCTAGTGGTTTTAGGTCTAGTAGGTCCTCATATTCTAAGGAAATGTAACTCTCTTCTGGTTCAGCATCTATAACTGCTTCATACACCAGCAACATCCATCTCTGTTTTAATATTTGCACCTGTTAGATCTTCTTTTCTCCTGAAATACTTCTTTAACAAATTGGCATGGTACATCCTGGTCTTTTCATTCACATTCACCTTGTAGTCCATTCTGTTGAGTACTTCCTGTACTTCAAAAAGTCTTTTCTATTGCAGAGTGAGTTTGTTGTGATCTGTGAGCAGCAGAACTAAGACTTTTTTGTCCAACCTTGAAATGTCGATCCTTGGCTTTCTTGTCATAAAAATGTTTCTGACCACCTTGAGCTGCGTACATACTCTGTTGAGCAGGTTGACAGGTCTCCTCCAGTCGGTTTCTGAGGTCTAACACATACTGATATGTGTTCCTTATTTCTGACTCTTCTTCTCCATAGCTCTTTCAATATTTGCATTGGACCTCAAACTTTTTTCCATACAGTAATTCAAAGAGTGAAAATCCGGTATTTGCCTGTGGGGCTTCTCGATAAGCGAATAATACTGTCTTCAGGAACCTATCACAGTCACATAGTCTCTATTGGCTCTTCTTCCTTAGAATGCTCTTTAAAACTCCATTTACTCTCTCACAATATCCATTACATTTAGGATTGTATGGGGTGGTAAAGAGTTGCTGAGTACTGATGAGTCTGCACACTACCTGCATCAATTATGAGGTAAACTGGGTTCTTCTGTCTCTCAGGATTTCTATCTGAAAGCCTACTCTGCAAAATATCTCCAGAAAGGCTTCTGCTACTCTTTTTTGTCTCTATCTTTGCCTGTACTATTGCTTCTAGATAACGTGTTGCATAATTGACTACTGTAATGATACACCAGTTACCTTTATCAGACACAGGCACTAGTGGTATGATCAAGTCCACAGCTACTCTACTGAATGTTTCTTCTATGAGAGGTATCTTCTCCAATGGCACCTTGGCTACCTTTCCTTTTGGTATTGTTCTTTTTCAGATGTCACACGATCTGCAGAATCTAATCACATCTCCTATGACTCCTGGCCAATGGAAGTTACTGGTGATTCTGTCTGCCATTCTCTTTGTTCCTAGGTGTCCTCCCACAATTAATTCATAAGCCAACTTCATCACTTGAGTTCGGTATTATGTTAGTACTATGATCTGTTTCACTTCCCCAGTATAACTGCTTTGATAGATTCGGTATAGAACTCCCTTCTATATGTATTTTTCTCTTGTTTGTGCTCGACTTTCTCCTGAGCATTGTCTCAAAGATTCTGCAGTAAAGGGTCATTCTTCTGTGCTTCCTTCAGTTTCTGCAAACCTAATTTCGATATGTCGCCTATTGATACTTGCAGGAGCTTGATGTCTTATTTGCTCTTCTTTTCTTGAGCTCTGGTTGTGACAGCAGATGCTTCTTCAAGCTTCTTTCTGTTTAGTTCTTCCAGATTTCTACTACCTGGTATGTTTCATATTTCCAAGTCATGTATTGATTCCTTGATACACATGGCCTCAAGGTCTCCTACGTAATATGGAGTATCCACCTTTATTTTTGCTATAAGGAACTTTCTCACTATCCCATCGACTAGCACACACATCCGTACCTTATCTGTCATCTGATACTAGACTAGTTCTCACTGCTGCACCACTGCACCCAGTGTCTCATACAACCTTTACTTTCTTATCCCTAACATAGCCTTCACATATTGGCATATTATGATTTGTTGGCACCTCTTGATAGTTGTCGCATGCTCCTATTACTATTGGCACTGTTGATCCATTTACTTATTTGAGCTGACCATTAGTTGTGCACTGATCAATTGTTCTCTTTTGTATTGAATCTGAGTAGCCTTTGTTTTCTTTCTTCTGGCAGCAACATTCATTATGCCAGTCACTCGTTTCTTATCAGCACTGTCTTTGTAAACAGATCCAGCTGCTTTATAATGAGGTTTCGTCTATTGTTTACTAGCATTGGACTTGCACTCCTTTGCAATGTGTCCCATTTCATAACAAACATAGCATTTCTTCTCCCTTCTGTCTATTAATTAACCTCCTGTCACCTTTGGTAAGCTCCTGCTTCTGGTCAGCCACTACTGGTTTCACATTTGACTGGACATTCTTGGACTTACCAGCAATACTATCTCCATGGGCCTCCATATACTGTTCTGGCAGCTGGATCATCTCATCTACATCTTTTGGTGCTCTCTCTTTTAAGAACAGTGACATGTCGTTTGAGCACATGATCATGAACTGTTCTCACACTAAAAGGTCTGCCAATCCTTCAAACTCTTTTCACACCTGGCCATGTCAGTCCATCTGGTGAAATAACGCCACAGACGTGCTACAAACTGAAATACAGTTTCTCCAGTGTCGGGTTTGACTCCTCTGAACTTCCGAAAAAACCTTCTTCAGTAAGTTTATATCGTTTCAGTAAAGCTACTTTTAATTTATCAACACCTATTGCATCTTCTGACATCATGTCTGTATATACTTTTAGGCCTTTTCTTGTGAGAAGCGGGCTGAGACAGACTGCCTAGTTGCCTCTGTCCCAGTTCTGACTTTGGGCAAAGTCATGAAACATGCTCAAACACTCAACATAAAAAAAGAATTTGTAATTGAACACAAAAAAGAAGTAATAGGGTTTTTACTCTATAATGGCTGGCTTCAATGTTGTCAGAAACTAATTAGCTGCTGGAGCACAGATGAATCAGTCTTCTGCAATCAACAAAGGAAGAACAAATTGTGTCTATACCAACTGTTAAGTCAAACCAATGGCATAAAATTTGGAAAAAAATTCCTGAATAATTGTTTGTTTCTTGAATTTCACACGAAGCTACATAAGGGCTATTTATGCTAGCCATCCATAATTTTGAACAGACTGAAGAGTGGTATTTGACCACCGTCCTTATTAAAGCCTCTATAGTAGTGATATGATGTGAACTATAGAACCTCAGCCTCACTGTCTGGAATATTATCCAATGAGCCATGCTTGCCCTAAACCTGAATGGAAATATACATTCTAGTTATAGAAGGGTAAAAACATAGCAGTTATCAACTGTTACACTGTTATAAACTCATTTTTCAGTAATGTACTATAAAATTTACCACTTTCATTAAGAAGTGGGTGATTCTTCAAAATTAACAAGTCAAATTACTATAGTTTGTGAAATGATTTGAAAGGAAGTGGGGTAAAGCTGAAGATGTCTGGAGACATGACAAACCTTGACAATTTAAATGCCAATATGGAAAATGGTATATTCTGTTGCATTTTTGAACCTATTCAGGTTTATCCTTGCATCTCACATTTCCAGTACAGTAAACTCATTTTTAATTCAAAGTGTCCACATCCAAAAACTACCTCAGTTTGGTTTTCACAAATCTATATTTGTGTGTTTAGAGTTTCATTCACTAAGCATAAGAAAATTAGAGAATCAAAAAATTAATTAATTAATTTGAACTCCAAATTTTAATTACATACAATTTGTATTCTAAAATCATAATCCTGAACACAGTTTATAACAAAATATTACTGTACATACATCTTTAACAGTACAGCTGTTATTTTCACCCTTTCTTCCATTAATACTAATTTAAAAGCACAATCAACAAATTTAACAGAAGACTACACTTATGTAGTCTGATGTAAACTGCTGATGGTAATTAATCGAATTATTTAGGACATATTTTACTATCCTAGACAAGATTTTAAAATGCTCTTCCTGATGGAACATCTACACCATTGTCATTGGTAGGCATATACATAATACTGTATGAGCAAAATGTTGCAATTTTAAGTGAACTTTTACTTTAGCAGGCCTATTTATGTCATACTTCAAAATGTTTATTTAGATAAACAAAAACTCAATTTTTCTTGTCTTTTTTTTAGATGCTTGTTTTAAGATATTTTACAGTGTCTGTTTCTTTGAATACAACTTACGAATCAGTAAGATACAAAAAGAATGCAAGCACAACATAGTCTCTTCAACTGAAAGTAAAATTAACATTAAACTATTATTGAATTTGTATTTTCAGGTATTTGCTTACCTCACCTATCACAAATGCTGTTTATAAGAAAAAGCAAAGTTTCTACCACATCTTATTGCCATTTATAATCAGTGTCTGAATGTATATTTAGTATTATAAACAGTGGAGATTCAACATAATAATAAAATTAAAAGAAATACATACAAAAATGTAGCTACTAAACTTTATCCACTCAAAAATAATCAAACAGGCATTTAATATCAAATATAATTTAAATTTAATGAACTATAATAATAAAGAATTTTTCATTGAAAACTAAGGTTAAAATAAACACCATGGACTTGAAGAAAAGTTTTCTTTCCCTATAACAGATACTAAAAAACTGAATCACATATTGCAACAAAGAAGTGTTATTACAAGCAATATTTAGGGTACTAGAACAAGAAATATTCAGAAGCTATCACATCATACACAGACACAGGTAACATCAAATGCACTAAAACTGTTAATATTTAAGGTGATGGATATAACATAATAACAGAACAGGTAATATTTAAAGTATTAATTACTTATTCATGCACTTTCCTAAAAATTCATGGCAATGTATAACAGAAAAAAAGAAGAAAAGAACCATACACTATAAGAAAATATGTTTAATGTTATAACTAGTTTTTGCAATAGCCCTATACACTGCTAACTGACCTGCAAAACAAATAACATGCTTAATCCATGGTAGTGTAAATCAACAGTAAAGTCAAATCAAATTTATACATACATGGTAACATTAAAATTTTGTGCAAATTGGTATCAACTAGGTTGAAAGTGCATGTGAATACATTATGTGTGCAACTGTATAGTATTTGATCAAAAGCATTTGAGAAATGGGTAAAATCTGATAATAGGAAATCATCATAAAAACAAGATCCTGGAATCAGCAAGATTCAATACTTAGAAAAACATTAACCTCGGTGAATAACTGAGGCCTTTCATGAGCACAATGTACAGTTGTAAAGTAATTAGCGATAATAAGCTAAAGAGAGAAATTGTTTTATATTACTTTATATATACTATACTGCATTGCAGAACAGGCTTAATACAGATCTTATATAACCTATTTGTATAACATAATGGAGATAAATATCCCTTGAGACTTATGTAAAACTTTCAAATATATTTTTTACTTGTTGTAAATGTTAAAAGAATATAGTTTTTACTCATCTTTTTTGTTCTTGCCTTGACATTTTTTACACTTATACTTTTAAAATTGAAGTTGTAACTATGGTGAAATAATATTATACAATTATGTGTTTTTAGTTTTTTTTTTATACATAATATGTTACAACATCATAAAATATTCAGCCAGATAATTTATGTGCTTCAAAATATGGGCCCGGCATGGCCAGGTGGTTAGGATGCTCGACTCGCAATCTGCGGGGGGTTTGCATCCCCGTCCGACCTAACATGCTCGCCCTTTCAGCCGTGGGGGTGTTATAATGTGATGATCAATCCCACTATTCATTAGTAAAAAAGTAGCCCAAGAGTTGGCAGTGGGTGGTGATGACTAGCTGCCTTCCCTCTAGTCTTATACTGCTAAATTAAGGACGGCTAGCACAGATAGCCCTCGTGTAGCTTTGCGCGAAATTCAAAACAAACAAACAAAGCTTCAAAATATCAACACTTCCTTAGCACATGATATCTTAGCTGTTTAATGTTAACATATATTGTTTTCTGATTGCTGATTTCTCAATGTTATTTATATAAAATTCAAATTAAATCACACTTTCAGATTTACTTTTGTACATCACATAACCTGCTTCATTTCTGCACTTCATGCTTTTATTGTTTGTTTTTTAATGATTTTATTAAATTTTAGTTTATCAACCCTAAGTTTTTCATCTGACTCAGGCAAAAACCAGTATCCATACAGAAAGTGTCTGCAGAGATCAAGGGTGTGTGAAGATAAAAGTGGCAACCACGTGGGGGAACTGCACTACATATAGAACAGGTATGCTCTTCAGCCTGACCTTAGTTTCTGTATCAAAGTTGAAATAGTACATGAGTAATCATCACTATAGGCCAGCCCCAACCAGATAGCCAAGGTTCCACAGCTCGGGGTTGGAATTAAGGAGTCTTGGTCCCTATATCTCACGTTGGTGGCTAGGGCAATTGAACCTCAATGTTATATATGGATATACTTTTGATTGGATCCCAACCTGTAGCCATAGGGGGATACGTTCCGAAGCACTGGAATCATGACGAGAAAGTAAGCAACACTGAAGTGAACAAACTTGCTCCTCCACCTGAAAAAGCCCAAAAGGCAGCACCCTAGGCTCAGAATGGTGGGATTATGTATGCCTTACTCAACCAAAGGAACAGAACTCATCTGGTCTGGAATTATGAACATTCATCCTCACTCCCCTACTTAGAAAACAAGGAGCCTTCCACTTGCCCCTGGAATTATGGAGAGGATGTGGAACATTGTGCTCAACCAAGAACCCAAAAAAGCACCACTCCCTGTTCGGAATTATAAGGAGATAGTTGATCTCCTTCCATGTACAATATACTAAAAAGAAGGGCAGTGCACATCCCAACTGGACAGCTGAGCATCAAATTTAAACTGCTGGTGCTGCTCCTACCGATATCTTGGAAAAACATCTAGGGACCCAGTAGGTCAACCCCAACTTAACCCTCTTTTTGAAGAGTAGAGGAATTCAGTCTAACACTATGAAGAAAAAACCTCTGTCCACAACCCTAGTGACTGAAAACCAGATGTGGTAAGGACTCCCTAGCTTCACTAGTAGAATCTGGGGGGTAATGCAAGATGGGGAGCCATGAGGAACAGTGCAATAGGTAAACCAAGTTCCTCGATTTATTCAATTCGATGATTGGAAGGGATGGACAGGATCCCTTTAGCTTTTCTCATGATAGTCCATGAGTGGCAGTCCAGCAAAAATGATAATACCATCTGGTGAGCTCCTAGATGGTCTTATGGAACACTTCATTTCTACAGAGCCTGTTGCAACTGGTATTAAGTATAGTTAAATTGGTTGCTAGTGAAGAATTGGGTGGAAAAAAAGCACACCTGTCTGGTCAGCACTTACCAAAGAGTGGGATCCAGTGACAAAAAAGTAAGGGACCCTGGAAAGTAAAGAGACATGAGGAGGTAAAAATAATACTCACCTCTCCTTATAATCTAGCAGATGTGAGACACCACTGGTGATAAGTATGCCAATATTCGTTGACAAATGGCCATTGTGTGTCTATGGATAGATTGAGAGAAATACAATGCAACTTTTGAAGTGAAATCCCGATGCCGAGTGAAGGGCCACATAACTTTTATACATGAATTTTGATCTTGGGAATGTCTGAGTGTAGAATGTCAGATCAGGGTTGCCTCAACAGAGATGGCCAAAGAGGAAGTGGCAGAGGAGGACACTCTTGAAGATACTGTAGAAGAGGAAACAATGGTTGAGCTGGCCAATATGGGGCTACCAATAGTACTTGATAAGTAGTGGATCGATTCATAGCCAGAACTCTGGGTATCAGATGAATTGGGGGAAAGGCATAGAGGTGCAGTCACGTCCAATCTTGGCTAAATGCATCTATTGCCAAAGCCTGAGGACGAGGAACTGGGATCCAAAATGCCTGTAGTTGAGAGTTCCAATGAGTGGCAAATGCGTTGATCATTTGAGTCTCGAACTGAGAGCAAATCCACCAGAAAACCTCACGATTGAGCATCCATTCTAGTGGAGAATTTGGTTGCATCAAGACAGGTGATCTTCTATTAAATTCATAACCCCTGGAACATGGCAAGCCAGGAGGTTAATATGATGGGAGTGAGCCCAGTAGAGAATATCCAAAGTTAGAAAACAAAGGTCCCGAGAACACGTGCCCCCTTGACAGGAAATGTAAGAGACCACTGTAGAATTGTCGGAATGAATCATGATGATTTTCCCCTTCAACAGATTGAACCATTGCCCATTGGATAGCAAGAAGTTCCAAAATACTGATGTGTAAGGAAGATTTGTCTTTCATCCACAGACCCTGAAATTTTTGATTATCGATATATGCATGCCATCCCTGAAGTGAGGCATCTGTGAAGAGATGAATCTTGGGACAGTATAGGAACCCCAATGGAAGTGTTGGTCTGATTCAACCACTAATCGAGATCTAAGATGTTGCTCCTGATTATGGAAATTGGATGGACCAATAAATTGCAGTTACTGATCTATTGGTCTCACAGTGACCACTGAAGGGACCTCATGCATGCTTGCCCCAAAAGAATCAAAGGTTCCAGGGATGCCCACATCCCCAAAAGAGAGAGAACCATCTGCACAGTAGGAGGAGATGTAAGAGCCTGGCTGTCCATTCCATAGCCTGGAGCTGGATGGGAGTCAGTTGAGCCCGGCTTAAAAATGTGTTGAAAAATACACCCAAATGTACAATATATTGAGTTAGCAAGAAAGTGGATTTCTTGGCTCTGATAAGAAAGCCAGCTTTAGTGGCTTCTGAAAGGAGAATCTGGATGTGTTGTTCCACCACCTGATGAGGTGGTATCAGAAGTAACCAATCATCCATATAATGGTGTGTGCAAAGGCCCAAAGCATGAGGTGATGAGAAAAAGCTTGTACAACTCTGCAGAAGACATATGATGCAGATGCTATGCCAAAGGGCAGAGCCCTGAACTGCAGAACCTGATCCTTGTGCATGAAATGTAGATAGCAGCAGGACAACTTCACTATGGGAATGTTTGTTTTGAATTTTGCACAAAGCTACATGAGGGCTATCTGCACTAGCTGTCCCTAAATTAGCAGTGTAAGACTAGAGGGGAGGCAGCTAGTCATCACCACCCACCGACAACTCTTGGGCTACTCTTTTACCAACGAATAGTGGGATTGACTGTCACATTATAATGCCCCCATGGCTGAAAGGGCGAGCATGTTTGGTGTGACAGGGATTCGAACCCGCAACCCTCAGATTGCGAGTTGAGCGGCCTAACCACCTGGCCATGCCGGGCCTCTATGAGAATGTGAAGGTATGCATAATAACAAACTTGGTCATTCACAGACCTGGTGAAAAATGTCAACGTAGGTAGGGAAAGGACTCCATTGTGAACCTGGGAGGATCTAAGAATCATTTGAGACAAGAAGGATCGATGATTAGCTGCCAATCTCTGGTCTTCTTGGGCACAACAAATAAACGGGAATAAAATCCGGGAAAAACGGGATCAACTCTCTCTACTGGCCCCTTGACCAACAACTCTCTAATGGCCTTGGAATGAAGATCCACACTTCGTGGACCTGTTGGGGGTGGAAATACTACAGGTTGGGAGGATAATGGAGGTGGAAAAGTGAACTGAATGACCAACCTCAATGCCAGAACCTGAAGTACCCATGGATCTGTGGTGAAGGAATTCCAGGTGTCCAGAAAATGTTGTAACCTCACTCCCACAGACCCCACCCACATAGGGTAGTCACCGATGCTGTTGGCTATGGTCAGCCCAAGTGAAGGAGCCTAAAATATAAGGTTGGAATCTATTCTGAGTACCAATAGATCGAGGAGTAGAAGCTGGGAGTCGGGTCACATGATTTCCTGCAGGAGCCAAAAAAAGTCTTGAGGGCAGTGATGATAAGAAGGAATGCAGACGGGAGACATAAATTCGTGATTCAAACACCTCTGGGATACCATGAACATAAAGGGATGCAGAAAAGGAGCCACACGTAACTGACAGAAGGCTACAGCAGGTAGCCAAACTTCCTTCAACAAGGCATCTCTACCCAATAAATCCTAACAACATACAAGTCAGGAAGCCAAAGAAAGAGCAGAAGCTGACAATCTTACCAAAGTAGAAGTAAACAAAGGATCCAATTCGTCCTTAAATTGATTTGGGGAATGCTGATGGAGGGAAGATAAATAACTCAGAATAGTATTGAGAGTCAAACGAATCCGAGAAAACTGTGATCTGTTCAAAGTGATCACAGGATCCAGTCTGGATCCTCACATATGCAAAAGAGGATCAAGTTGTTGGTAATCTAAATATACGTCTTCCTGGCAGTGGTAAGCGAAAGCTTGCTGTTCAGGCAAACGTGGAGGACAAGATAAAGCTATCCCATCACATAATTTAACAGAAAATATATCATCATGAACAGCAATATTAGGTGAAGAAGGAAAAACTATGAAGTCACCCTCAAACCTTTCAGCTATCAAGGAAGGAGTAGATTTAAAGGAAACTGGAGAAAGTCCCAAACCTCACAAACCCGATTTACTAACTGAAGAAGTAGATCAGGAGGTGGCTGACTTAAATTGGCCTTGTGAGATACCGACTTAATATGTCTCCATCTCACAACTAATCAGATAATGGACAGCCTCAACTGAGAGTGATCCACCCGACCTTTGAGGGATGCTAGATAACAGAGGTGGAATAGAGAATGGCTGATTAGCTCCCTTGCTGGATACAGTAACCTGTGAATTCATGTCTGAGAATGGCATGTCACACTTTTTTGTAAATAATAATTATTAGATATAATTTATATAGAAAGCCACTAGGTGATGCGAAACCTACAACAAACAAAGTTAACTATCACAGCACTCCTGTAGAGAAACCCATGTCTAAATGCTTTGTTGAGAAAAAATATAAAATTATCTGAATGAGGTGCATGTATACAGTACCATGATAGGGGGTGCATTGACGTAGGTGGACAGTATCACAAGTCAAATATTGCCAAGGGTAATTGAGTGGAGTATAAAAAACTGGAGTAGGTAAGAAAAAATTAGACCAAAGCTTAGACTGGCAAAGTTGAAACACTGGCAGCTGGGTAATAGCTATCAATGGCAGCAGATGTGCATATGTTTTGGAAACCCTACTTTTCATTAGTTGACTGTTTTGAAGGCAGTCAATTCAACCCTAATTTTGATTAGTTGATTGTTTTTGTTACAATCAATTTAATCATAATCTGGTTTGAGTGTTGGAAGTAACTAAAAATAGTAATAACACTAATTTTGATTAACTAATTAGTTTACACGAGAGTAATCAATGCAATCACTGCTGACACATAATTGATTACATATATTAACTTGCCTATCTCTATATTATAAATGGACAAGTATGTGTCTTGATCAACAGTTATTCTTTCCTATGTTACCAGGTTAAAATTGGAATTTGTTTGCAAATCTTGATATGAAAATCACAATGTGATTAAAAAGTGTGATCACAAGATTTTCAGACAGAAATGAAATTCTCATGCTAACAGTTAATAAAATTACACCAATTTTTAAGACAATACAAAAACACTATTCCTAGTATTGTATAGATATAATGAGAATTATGAGAACTTATCAAAATCCATTGAATAACATTTTGGACATTTTACTTAGTGAGATACAGTAAATTCCCAAAAATATTATCCTGGAATTATTTATATAGTGAAACATTAGTTCTTCTTAAATTTTACCCAAGAAATGGGTTGCTATTTCTATAAAAGTTAACATTTTTTCTTACACTGAAAATGTGGTTCTGATAGGTATTTATCTCCTCAAAGCTGTCTTGATGTTTGTCTACCCTCTAATAATTAATAAAAAAAAAATTTGCGATCAGTGCACCAGTCAATATACTCCATCAATTTCACGCCATTTCTGAACATGTACATATCATGTGACTATTCTCCACCAATAGTAATGCACTACCTATACTGGTGCAGCTAGCTCTCTTTGCTATTCCCACTTAATCCTCGCTTTCAAGAATTGGCAGGCTCCAAAAGGAAAACACTGGCAGTAAAGAGGGGAGGAGGAGGAAGTGTGTGACAGGAGGTAAGTACCTATAAGAAATACATTTTCAGTGTAAGAAAAATGTTAACTTCTGATATGGACTTACCTCCATCTCACACAAAGCTAGAATCCCACATCGCAAAGGTGGAACGGCCAGTGTAGGTGCACAAATATCAAATCAAGCAGAAAGTGACTGCCCAGAATAAATGGGTGTGCTCGGAGATGAAAAAGAAACACACTTGTGGGGTATCACACTACTTCTGAAACAGGTATCCTCTTCTCCCAGGATGTAGGAAATAAATCCAAAATGAGCAGAAAAGAAAGTTACTTGCACAAGCAAAATATGGTTCGATAGATGTAAGCTATAGTAACATAGAAACAGAATGAACTATGTACATTCTGAACTTCAACTGGACAGACGAGGTTCCATAACTTGTCCTTGGCATTAGGAGTTTGAGGATGAAAAAAAAAAATGTAATAATATCATTGTGGCTAGGGCATGTGGACCATGTTATGTATACCAACAACCCCAACCATAAGTAAACAGAGTGTCATACATCAAGCAAAGCAACTGAAATTATGAAGAGGAAGTGAGCATTTGGTCATAACCAGACAAACTCCCAAAACCACTGTAGGAGCAAGATATAAAACAAACAAACCTGCCATTATGCGGTCTTGGCATTGCCTTGACTCAACCATAAGAACAGTGTAAATCTGTAACCGATATTATGGACAAAATCATAACTCATTCAACCATAAATGCAGGGTAGGGGCATCCTGTATCCATAATTATGAGGAGGGCATGGAACAATCATCCAACTGTAGGAACAAAGTATGGATGTCCTGGTGCCAGTGTTATGAGACAGATAAATCTCTCAAACTCAACCGTAGAAGCAGAGAAAGAACCTTCTGCAACTAGAGTTAATGTGAAGAGAGGCATCTACTGTACTCTGCTATAGGAAAAGGCATTGTAATACTGAACCCAGCATTACAAGGAGGATCTTGCATAGGCTGGACCTGCTGCAACCTACTATTTTTCTTTCTTTGCTGTCCACCTAGGAAAAAGCATCCAGAAGAAATGGAAGGAGGGAAACCAGCTTTGCCTACTTCTCACTGAGTGGCTAATCATGAGTATGACTTGTAAGGTAAATTTCTAAACTCACTCAGGAGGAAGCCTCCATGGTCCACCACCCCAGCAACTGGGAAGTGGTAAGAACTCCTGTGCTCCACTACAAGAAAAAAAAAGGGGTGGTGGAAATGCAGTGGGGAGTCTGGAGGAATGTCACACCAGAGACAGTGCAATGGGTGTCTGTGATTCCCTATTTTGAAAAGAAGACCTACCCCAACTTATTCAATCAAAAGGTCAGCAGTGATGGGTAGAAATCCAGAAATATATATCTAGTATATATATATATATATATATATACACACACCAGTGTTCTTATGGAAACACCCCATCTCTACGGTGAGCTTTATATAGCAACTCTAAACTAGTGTGGGTTTGAAGCAAAGCACACCTTCCCAGGCAACACCCACCACAGAGTGCATTCCATTATCAGTGGTTAAAACTAGGGTTCCTGAAATAAAAACATAAATGAAATGAAATGATAAGACTTACTACAGTCAAAGGGAACTGATATGTAGAATTCCCAAGATAGGGAGAAAATATCCACTAAAGGAAGATACAGCCAGGTCATGCAGATAATGAGCGATGTAGGTAGTCCACATTCCAGCCTGAATGAACTCTTCTAAGGGAAGCCAAAGTTGTGCAGCCAAGGTCATAGTGATGTGACGAATCTGAAGAGAAGAAATGTTGTGAAGATGGTGACCTTCCATGGGTAAGTTCAAATATGTAAGCCTAATGAGTTCACAAACCCAACCAGTAGGTGTGACAGAGGACAGATCATGGGAAACAGAAGGGTTTCAGGGAATAAAAGGTTGGGAACGTGAACCCCAAAAGGAGGTAATAAGTGTTACATATCCCTTTAAGTCATGAACCGGACAAAGAAGCTGATCAGGATCAGAATGGGATATGGAAGTTAAGGAATGGATGGGAAAGCCAAACCACCTAAACTGGCAGAATAGGTCTTGGAGAGGAAGGGCCAGTTGGGATAGAGGATGAAATAGGAGGAATGGTAAAGGTTGTGGGTAACAATAATAGCATAAATATCTAACCAACAACAAATGCAAGCAAGGAGGAGAAGGAAAAATATCTTGAGGGAGGGAAGGTAGATAGAACAAAAAGACAGAGGTTTAAATGGAGGACAAGAAAGAGCATAAAAGGGCACAATGAGATCCCAATAAGAAATTCAAAGGAACGTGAAAGGAAGGAAAGGGCAGGGGAATACAAAACCAGATGAAACCTGGAGAAACAGAATGAGGCCTGATAGCTGGACATGGACAAAGTGGACAACCTTTGTCATACAACTGGGTAAAGAATATGGAAAGATAAGGAATGGAAGGGTGGGAAGGACAGAAACCATGATGAAGAGACCAAAGTAAGAGGTATACCATCATCTGTGGTAAATGGACATGGAAGAATGTCTAATAGATTGGGAAAGGAAAGATGCAACATGTGGAGTCAATCCCTAGGCTGAGACAATGGGCCTGAGAAATGCCATGCGTAAAGACAAAGAGTGGTGATATCTGTGGAACGAGGGACTACTCCATGAAGAGAATTGTGTTGGGAGAAGATAAAAGTTCCACCATCAAATTCAGGAAAAAGGAAAGCTAATGTGGTGACTGTGAGCCCAGAAAGGAGATCCAGAATTTTAAAGCATAGAGATCTGGAATTGGTAACCCCTCGCTCAGTGATATAAGTGATCACTGTGGATAAGTCAGTATGTCTCATACCCCCCTACATAGGAGAGGAACTACCAAAGGCTCAAAAAGACACATTGATTATCCATAGACCAGAAATCTCCCAGTAGTCAAGGTAAAACCCCAAACCCTTTGAAGATGAGAAAAGACACCTTGATCATCCATACCTTTTTTCACATACTCATTTTCAAAGGGTTTGGGGTTTTACCTCGACTACTGGGAGATTTCTGGGGTATGGATGATCAAGGTGTCTTTTCTCATCTTCAAAGGGTTTGGGGTTTTACCTCGACTACTGAGAGATTTCTGTTTTAAATCCATATGAGGTGGAGTAAGCAGCTCCCCTGCCATGGTCTGGATTCTGTCTAACCACCAAGCCAGGGATCTCAGGAGAAGTTCCAGTGACCAAAGAGTGTTCACCTAAGGGAATTCATATTATCCTGATCCATGGGAATTACAGCTTCCAAGGAAGTCCACATCTGTAAAGAGAAAAAACATCTTGAGCCATAAGTAAAGGTGAAGGATTTGCGAACTGCTCATTGCAAGACCAAGGATAAAGAGGAGAAGGCCTGGCTCCCCCCCTCCAAAAAAAAGAATGGGGTATTGAGAGAGGTTAAAAACGGACTTTCCCACTGTCAACAGGAATCTCACCCATTCTGCATCCTGTAGGAGCAGAGGATTGTGGTCTCTGGACTGTAAATGGGAGGAAGCAAGCAGGAGCCAGTCATCCATAGAAGGAAGGGTGCAAAAACTCACAGAGTGAATATGTCAGGTAAAAGTTTGTACTATCCCAACAAAACAGGTAAAGAGCTGAGATTAGTCCAAAAACTTTGGCCCTGAACTGGAAAACTCGACTGAGAGCAATAAATAACTATCAACGAAGTAGTGGGCACTGTGGGGAAGAATCTTAAATTGTAGATTATGAGGAGAAAATTAGGTTTCTAGGATTACAAACATTGCAAAAGGAGACAAAGCCAACCTCAGCCCAACAAACGAGATAGAAACAAACACATCAACGATGTAACAAAGCAAAAAATTTAAGTCTTACACTGATGAAAATTAGGATGATAAGGCACATAGTTAACACTTATGAAAAAAATTCAGATAGAACAATGAATTATAATTACTAGTAGTAATGATATGTAAGGTATCAACTATCTAAACATACTCAGTTAACAAAGTACTTATAAATAAGAAACTATCTAAGTGTACCTAATCCACAAAGTATTTAATAATAAAAAACATGCAAACCAATGAAAATTACCTAGAAGACACATTAATAATCAATATCTAACTTACCATTCCTCTAAAATAACCTAAACAACAAAGGACACTTAACTAAGTACTACACTGATGAAAAGGCACATAGTTAACAATGTAGGAAAAAACAAAAATTCAAACTGAACAATGAATTAAATGTTACTAGTAGTAATAATATGTAAGGAACAAACTATCTTAACATACCAAGGTAAAGTACTAACAAACTAACATAACCATGAAATTTGCCGAGTCTACAAAGTACATAATATTAACAAACATGCAAAATTATTAAAATTACTGAAGATACAAAGTAATAGCCAATATCTACTTTACAGTTCATCTAAAGTAGCTCAGATGACAAAGGATACACAAATATCTAACTTACCAAAGACTGAGCACTGATGATGTGAAATATGTATTTCTCCCGTGTGTAAATAAGGTCACAGTCATATATAGGGCATCTGAACTTGACCTATCACGGGTATATCAACTTACCACATATTCCCTAGGTGAACTAGAAGCAATAGGAAGAAAGGAGGAGGGAAACAATTCTCACCCAAGGTGAATGACATGGCAGCATGGCAACTGATTGGAAGGTACCAGAAATAGTGAGTCCAAAATGTCTACTCATTGATTGTATTCTTCCTCAGAAACATTGTCATGTTAAAAATAAAAATAAATAGCTGGCTGAACATATGAATCTAGCTTCCTGTGAATTAAGGCCTGTACCTTCTCTGCAGATAAAATCAAACCCGATTCCTGGGAAGTCATACCAGTAGCAATTATCGACAGTAACATTGATCACAAATTCATACTACAATCTCTTGTAATTCAGTAACAAGAAATAAAGGCAAAAAAAATTTTGAAACAAGCAAATGCAAACACAGCAAAATAAAACTGTTGAAAAAAAATGGCAAAGAAGCATGTACATAAACAGTAGTCACTTGTGAAAAACCAAACATCTAAACAATGCTGTGCCAAATGAAAAGTGAGGATTGAGTGGGAATAGCAAAGTGGACCTAGCTGCACCAATATAGGTAGGTGGAGGAATACTATTGGTGGAGAGTAGTCACATGATACACACATGTTCAGAAATGGTACACAATTGATGGGGTAAAGACTGGTGTGCTGATCAAGAAATTGTTTTAGCAATGCTTAGAGGGCAGACAAACATTAAGACAGCTTTATGTGAAACGAGGTAAGACTATATCAGAAAAGTCTCTAATAAGCCCTAAATCATTAAAAATGTTATGGTTAAAACTTTACATACACTTTCTTGATCTTTTTAAAAATCATCAAATGTAACCATATATAACAGTAGTTACTAGTAAATTTATCAGAAGTTTGTAGGGATGCCAGTAGTGATTCCCAGAATCAATTTTAATTTATGGAATGTACTTGTGCAAAAAACAACAACAATGAAAAACATTTTTTGTCAAAAAGCTGAAAAAGGAAGATAATTCTGAAAGTAAAGTCCTGTGAAGAGTAGAATGCTGCTTTCCTTCTGAAACCTGGAGTTCTTACAAATATAGTTAAATGAGCATACCTTAAAAAACTGATAAACATTATGGGCCCTACACAAACTGAAATTTGGTTTAAGAGACCCTTAAATAATCAACGATACTTAGGAATCCTTTCACACAAACACAAAACAAAGTTCTACCACTATACAAAATGGCAAATTTAATTCTGAGTTGTACAAAATAACTTCATCTCAATATATAACTTTATGTACCAGGTATATGCACTACAGATTATAATACAGTTATTTCTCCAATACACAATTACACAGCCATAAAGACCGTCAAGAAATTCAACACAAATTTATGTATCTGCATATATCATAAGAAGTCTTTTGATTACAGTATCCTATGTTTCCTACTTTAGCACTCTGGGATATAACAAACAATCAATAAATTCGTAATCATTTGAAAATGATAGATAAAACGGACAGTGTTGGAAATATGAGCAATTAGACAAGAAGGTGAATGCAAAAAAAGGATTCAGTGAAAACATGTAAAGTATAACATTGGCATCTGACAAAATAGAAATAAAACACTTTGTGAAGTGTTTATAAAATAAAGGTTTAACATAAAACTCTATTCAATATTAATATAGTTTTTTACTTTTAGTTGACACAAATTGAAGTTTAATGAAAACCTTTAACAGTTGTATTTCTACTAATTTTTCTTTTTCATAGCTTTGATCTGGTTTACATGTAATAAAGCATTCTGATTATCTATTATATTTAAACTGTTACCAAAAAACATAAATCCTTCAATGTGATTCTCAAAAAATGGCATACTTAACCATCAAACTCTGACAAATTTTAATTTTTACAAATATTGATATAGAAGAATGTTATGGTGTAAATGTAAAAATAATGAGCTTGTGCCATAGTTTCCTTCTCAAGAATGCCAAACATCCAGTTACACACATCATGATCAACTCATCAAGAACATCAAACATTCAGTCAGATTTTATGTACAATGTCTGAAAAATTCAGAACCTCACCTGTACAAATATCATCACATCACACTATAAATCACATAACAAGGCAACCTTAAGAAAAAGATTACATGTAAGTTTATAGGCAATTAATCCAGACTATCACTATCCATCACGTATTCCAGTAGTCTTAAGACAAATGTCATACATAAATGTATAGGCAACTAATCCAGGATATCACTGTCCATCATGTATTCCAGTAGTCTTAAGACAAATGTCATACATAAATGTATAGGCAACTAATCCAGGATATCACTATCCATCATGTTCCTGTAGTCTTAAACATCATACATAAGTTTATAGGAAACTAAGCTAAGATATTCATCATGTACTCCAGTAGACTTCAGATAAACACTATGCATTCAATCAAAATTCAATTTATATAAAAGATCAATTACATGTATGACAATGAACATATCAACATTAAATTTAGTTACATATTATAGTTAACCAGATCATCAGATATCTTATAAAATGTTTTAGCAAACATAACAAAAGCATCTTACATAAAATTACAGACACTACACCTAACTTCTTAAGATGACTATACAACTAATCACACCACCATAATAAATTAATCTGGAAAATTATGAACTAAACAAATCCATCACCATTAATTTATCAATAAAATATCATAATCAAATATATGTACCACAGTATGCTTATTATAAACATCATAAAAATACAATTAACCTATAAAGAAAATGACACATTCAATAATTTACATGCAGTTAGTGCTATAGTTAACTTTCGCTGAGAATCTAATGCAAGAAAACGTGTTATCATCACACATAAAGATTACCATACAACCAAAAACCTGTGCAATAGCCAAATCATGAAGAATATATTACAACCACACACAGATAATACATTTGAGTTATCAGAGAATCTATCATACATCTAATCACATTAATGTTTCTTCTGACTCTTCTTCTGTTTCTGATGGACCTCGAATTGCCTGATACCATTGATTAGTCAAGTCTGTCATTTGGGTCTTACAGTCTTTCACCTCCTGAGTAGATTTAAAAAAACAAATGAGTTAACTGAATTTCAAAACCTTCATAAACTATACCACATGAAAATAAAGTTGACACAAACAAAGCTTCCAATGTACAACAGTTAAAACAAGCATTATTACAGTTCTGAATGGTAAAAACCTCCAAAGTAATGAAACTAAGACTTGATACTTGAGATCTCGATCGTGTTTCATCGTAATTTTTTACATGTTACTCAATTTTTATACACATCAAATTTGAGATCCATGATGGAAAAATCAAGAAGAATGTGGAAAAACCACATAGAGTCTAGTGCAAGTTTTATGATATATATTAGGCCTTAATACAATGATGCATCCAATATTGTACAACTCACTGACGATTCACCTTACTTAACAGAAAACACAAATATTTATAGAACCAATGAAAAATAAACCCAAGATTAGAGTGTATTTGAAACCTTAAGTAGAAAGTGTTAGTGAAAAATAGAAGTGTTATCAATATGAACATAATGTGTGACTGTGTCATAACTACGTCTCGGCTTTAAAAATGCTTGTTTAAAATAAATGTGAATGATCTCATGCAATTATATGAATCTTTGTTAAATCTTTTAATATAAAACATAACAGTTTCACTGCAGTATTATCAACATGAATAGTGTTCCAGTTCATAGAAGTAAAAGTACTGTTTACAAATGTCGTTAATTTTTCAATATGACTATATAACAAAGTACTTATCCATGAAAAAAACAACAACAATGAAAACCGATTAAAAAAGTGTAGTAGCATTTTAACAGATAAAAATAGGATAAATGAAACTCAGTTGTGATTGAATAGTTACATATATTGCTGTGTGTTAATTCTTGCCTGTGCTATTATGTAGAGATGATGCAAATGCCATCCCTACTATCTTGTTTGCATTCTTTTTGAAGTATTGATATTAACCATCCCTACAATTACTTCCTTTTTTGAAAAGCTTTTTCTCTTCTTGTTCTTTTTAATGCAGTGTTTCAAAAGACACAGGAAGGTTGTATTTAAAACCAAGTTCTAAATAATGAGGTTCCAACTGTAATATTTACTGCTTATCTATTATTGACTGGCAATTTCAGTTTCACCCTGAACTTAAGTTTTTTTAAAGGAACACCAAATTTCCGCAAGAAAGCTAACTTCAAAGGGTAACGATAACATTGTTTACACTAGAATTATGATTTTTTTTTTAAAGTATTACTAGTTAATAATACTTATAAAAGCAGATACTCTGTTTGAAACTATGTCATTTTAATGAAATTGGTTGACACCAGTGTTTTGGTTTTTGAGTTATCATGTAAGGAAAAATATGAAGAAGAAAGAAGAGCAAGACATACAAACTTTTTGCTATGACATTTACAGACATTCCCAGAACTTGTGACTCAGTCATTACATTACATTATAAAAGGAAACACTGTACAGTATTGTAAAGATATGATGACTTATTGAGGAGATATTTAAAATACCATTTCAATAAAAATCCGAGCCATCCCTATATAGGCAGTGCTACCACCTGACTGATAACAGTAACTGGCATTACTAAGTAACACGAAAATATAAGTTTATGATAGTGGAAGCAAAGACAATGAAAAGGCATGTAAAAGACTGCACTGACTGTTTCTGGTGGGTACACTACATTTTATATTAATATACTGTATTTAATTAGGCTAGTGATTTTTATCACGTTTATTGCAATAGATCAATGCAGATATAACTGTGACTTCTGACATTAGAGATGGTGATATCAATATGATGTTAGTGGACTTTATGAATAATTTTGATTATCAAAACATGCAAGACAAGACACCTTATATACATCCACAGATTGTAACATAAGTCCAGTTATTTTGACCTACATAAACTCCACAGATATTACATAAAATATCAGTACATAAATTGCTAGTATACTCTACATAAAATATTGCTGTTGTTTTTCCATACTGATGTTACATATATCCTACACACAATGCACTAACATTTGAAATAATGACCTTAAATGCACCTTATTTACAAAATACTAATGTTTATAACATTAATACTGAGTGTACCAACAAAAAACACCAGTGCTTGAAATACCCTATATAATACCTAAATACAACATATTACAGTCTGTCATATTAATCCTAAATCAACATGAGATTGTAGTGCTAATTTTAAAGTATCAATGTTTGTTGTATGAATCCTAAATATATACAGATAAAACACAACTTAGTGTAGTACTAATCCTAATAGCATTTTGTATTCAAAAGATAACTAATATTTGTAATGCTGATGATACGCACATTAGGTGCACAAAACACTTATAATACAGATCCAAGTATGAACTAATTTTTGAACTGTGCAGTTTTTATAGGACCAGATAACAAAGTATTAACAGTTTAATTATGCTTTGTTAGAACTTTCATCAAAATTGTTTAACAATTTAAAATCCAACCAAAATAGAATTTCTGAAATTTAAGGTCTACCCAAGAAAAATCAAAATTAAAAACCCTTTCTGCTAATTCATTCTGCTTTTGAATCATAGCTTCATTATTTGAAAAAAATCAATAATTCAAAAGTTTATGAATACTAGAAGCAAGTATTTGTTATCAACTTTGCTATATACTTATTCAAGAAGCTGTTTATTTTAACCATTTAACAACAACATACTTTTTAAACTCCTTTCTGCACATGTTATTGAATTACATTCACAATTTAATTAAACCACTTTAATATCAATTTTTTTAAATGAAATTATTATTATTATGAAGTAGATTATAGTTCAAAGTTTTATTTTTTTTTGTTTTTATTTTTTATTCCTTTATTTCAAAAGAAACATTGAAAGCAATAATGAAATTTCTCAGTTTTAGTGTCATGTGCATAAGCACTGTTGAAATTTGGTAAAGTACATCTTGAAGCATAAAGGGATAGTCATTAGATGTAAATCTAGATGAGAATGTAGTTCACTTGTATGTTTCAAAGTTCTTTCACTGAATGCAGTTGAAACAAGGAACAAATTTTGTTGACCCCTGACAGGTGCCATGCCTACTTTCTTAAGTTAACATCGAGCTTTGGAAGTTACATGTACTTTTAACATGTACATATTTATAACCATTAGAAAGAGCTCTTTTTACACTATAATCCAACAATGATTATTTTGAAATTGGCACCAATTGTTGTTGGCTGCCTTGTTTATGATAGCATTTCAGTTGGTTTTACCTAAATATGTTATAGTTAAGAGACAGTTAAATTGTATTTAGGTTTTATATTTTAGTTAATCATGCATTATTAGTGTTTTAAAATTTATATTTGAAAGGCTTAATAATTTTTATAAAATAACCAAAGCTTCCCCTCGCTCTGCAAGGCTTACATTACTAAGCATGTATAAAATATTTTTGCCGGAGGCTAAGATATCTCTGCCATTGATACCATTCTATTGCCCATGGTTACCCTTTGACGTGTGTAGACATAAATAATCAATGGTAAAGAATAGGAAAGGAAAATAAAACATTAAAAATAAACTATAAGTGAAAAGGTAAAGACGTGAAATTATGCAATATAACCCAAAGAAGATATTTTAATATTATTCAAAAAAAAGATTTAAAAGGTATGTACATAATGCAATTTCTTAATTATAAACATTTCATTGCACTGTACATTGATGATAATAGCTAGAGTTGTTGATATGATAGAGAAAATGGAAAAATAAAATATTAACATTTACCTTAAAAATCTTCTGATATTCATTTAGGAGGTTCTAGAGATTATGCAAGTGAAATGTGAAAACTGTAAGATAACTACTTGCAGGTGAACTATTCAGAGTCTGAGTGCAAATAACTACATTAAATAAGGAATATTTATTATAAATAGTATAAAAAATAAGAATTAAATATTTCATATATCTCAATCTATATACTGTTACGACAGCAGAAGTCATGTGATGCTGGAAACATGTGCGCTGGAGTTTCTAGAAGGATCATGACTGTTCCTGGCAACTGTAGTCTTTTCTACGCGCCCTCTATTTTAGTATATAAGTCAGCAAATAAAGTGGAGGGATAATTGCAGATAGACAGATATAGAGACAGATAATTGAGTCAAGTGAACGGTAGTGACCGTAAGTAAAGTGTGTGAATCGTTGTGAATTATAGTGTGTGTTTAAGTTAAAGTGACCGTGGAAATTCTGTGTATTGCAAAGTTGTATTGAGAAAGAATAAACTAGTTTTATTTAAGAAAGGACTTGTATCGCTGAAGTTCCTCGGGAAGAATTTATACCAGAAACTAACAAACGACCAGAGATGTAACAATACTTTTATGAAAGTTCTTGTCAAATTTTAAACCATTTTATCTACTGGTTTTACTACTAGAACAAAATATAATGAGAGTTACGTAACATGCTTCAGTCTGAAGCAAGTTGTTGTTATAGGGTTAATCATAAACAATAAAGACTGTTCTGGTTTCTACACCCTAGTCTTCTCATTGATTCTTAAAAATTTATTACAAATAATATAATGAGAGTTATGTAACACACTTCAGTCTGAAGCGCGTCATTGTTATAGGGTTAATCACACACAATAAAGAATGTTCTGGTTTCTACAAGACAACCCCAGTCTTCTCACTGATTCTTAAAGATTCTTGAAAATTTATTACAAATAAATGGCATTTGAAAAGACAAGAGTTCTTGAACCAATTAACTTTTAGGTTTCTCAACATCAGAAAAAACTACTGACTACTCTGTGTGTTGTAACAATTATTTTAACTTTTCTTGTTTTAAAAATAACTAAAATAGATTATACAAAATCAAAGATTTTCTAAAGTTACAAAAAATCTAGGTACACATGTATATATACAATATGGTTCAGAACTCCAGTTTTACCACTGTTGCATCAGCCCCAAAAGACTGGATTATATTTGAACTTAGGACATGCCTAAAACTTCCTAAAATAATCTAATTCCGACATTCACACCACTTTTCTCACTGAGTTGATTCATAAACATCATGCTGGCAACTTTAACTCTTTAATTTTCTCTTCAAAAATAGTATTCATCAAAATGATAAACCTACACTAGACTGCAGTTTTGTTTATTCCTCTTAATCAGTCAATTATTTTTTTTGTTGGCCAAATGCCAATGCCAAAGAGCTCTTTGATTCAATAACAGAAGTTGTCAGCTGGACTGGAAATGTTGGCAGGGAGAAGTTTGTCCAAAATACTATTGTATACGCAACATAAAATGTTTAATGTTACAGTTTTAAATACCAAATTAGGTGAAGCAATGAAATCAGTAGGCTTATTTCCAAGTAGGCAACTTAGGCACCACCAAGTGGCCAAAAATGACTGTAAGTTTTTGATCTTATGATGAAATGAAATTTTAGTTCTTAATGGATCTTTTTTCTGTATTTTCTACTGTTTTTAAGATTTGGTTTTCAATTTCATTTAATGATAAAGTGTATTTTCATACTAAAAAATTAATCCTTAAACTTAATAAATCTATTAATATCAATATAAATATTAATGGGAGCCCATTCATTCACAAGTTGGAATTGTTCTATATCCTGCCATTTCAATTAAAGCAGAAAAACTGACAAAGCAGACTGTAATACAAATATAATTAATGTGATTAACTATATAGCAACAAAACCACAATTCTTCTAGAGCATTTTGTTTAAATATTACTCATGTCTTCAGGAAACTGTGATGATAAAACCATGTAAACACCTTTTTATTTCTACGTTTCTTTAAATTTGATCAATTTGGATTCAATATCAGAAGCATGCAAAATCAGAATACCAGATTCATCCTTTGTCTTCAATAGGTAACTGTCCAAAAAAAAATGAAGAAGAAGACTCTCTGAAACTCTATTTATGTAAGCTGCATAATACTACCTGAAATGCTATTTTTATGTGCTTCCGACTTTAACCTGAACTGGAAAAATTAAGAAAAATTTGGTTTAAAAATGTCTGCAGTTTACATGATTTTTATCACAAAGTTTACGCCTATTGGTTTCTAATGCTTTGGCAGCTTTAAGGTATTTAAACCATAACTTTTAAAATAAATCTTGTAAGATGTTGAGCAATAAATAAAAAATGTTCCTAATAGATTGTAAGTGTTTTTTCCAGAGTTTTCTTAAATTAAGGATTTCAAATGAGAGGGCATAAAAATACCACTTTAAATGTTTTTTTTATCTAACATAGAGGGCCTTTTGTTTAACCCTTTGGATGCTATAATTGGATTTATCTGACTTGACATTTACAGCAGTTTGGTGTGACAAGAAGCTTTTCCTCACAGTGTCACAAAAACTTTTCCTCATAGTGCAACAATCAGGATACTCATACGTCCTTGAATTTCCTGCCTTAGTCCACGAATTCATACATCACCAAGCAAAAGCTCAACTGGTGGATTTTGATATTGAAAAAAGTACTAAAAAGATCAAATTATAAATTTCATTTGTTAGTGGATAATTGACACTTTTGAGAACCCATTCCAAATTTATTTATGCACTCAAAGGGTTAATATCATGCTGGCAAACAAGTATGCAATTTTTATCACTATTGTTAGACCTATATGAAATACTCATAAAGTTACAGTTTATCTTAAAATAATTTAATCAATACTTCCATACTTCATCTGAGGAAAGGTCTTGATAATCTTTTTTCATTACAGATTGCTATAAACTCAATAGTTCTGCACAGCATGTTTCACTTTCAGTGTTGCTTAAACTCAGTTCTTGTACATCTCTGATTAAATTGTGATAAGTTATGGTGACCGAGAAAGAGTATAGTAATAAAAACATTTCTTGGCTTACTAGAATTCTATGTGCTGTTAACCAAATTAAAAAGAGGAGAAGGAACTTTTAAGAATATTTCCTGAAAAATCCACTAAACAGTTGTGAATTATTGAGGATACTGAAATGTTCAGTATCCTTTTGTTTGGTAAACTGAATACAAACCATTACTCTATACTAAATTCTGTATTAACTATTAGTTGTTTTAAGCTTACACTGTTATTTACTAAAGTCTTAACTTTACACATAGCAACTATAATTTGATGCTATTTAGTAAAGTCCTGAATTCATGTGGAAACTACATGTTGATAGGCTGTTTGGTAAAGTCCTGACATCATGTGGAAACTACAAGTCGATAGGTTGTTTGGTAAAGTCCTGACTTCTTGTAGAAACTACAAATTGAAAGACTGGTTAATAAAGTCTTGACTTCATGTGGAAACTACAAGTAGAAAGACTGTTTAGTAAAGTGTTGGTTTAATGTAGAAACTACAAATAGAAAGGCTGTTCAGTTAAATCACGATTTCATATGGAAACTACAAGTTAAAAGGTTGTTTAGTAAAGTCCCAACTTAATGTATAAACAAAGTACAAAGGGTGTTCAGTAAAGTCCTGGCTGAATTTGGAGACTATAAGTGCAGAGGCTGTTAAGTAAAGTATTGGTTTAATGTGGTTACTACAAGTAGAAAAGCTGTTTAGTGAAGTCCTGAATTCATGTGGAAACTACAACTTAGAGGATTGTTTAGTAAAGACCTGAGTTCATGTGGATGTTAAAAATTGAAAAGTCATTTCTACTCTGTGTGCCTATTCTACAACACTAATCCCACATTTAGTTATGTAAAAGAAACCACTGTCCATCAAGTTCATAATAAGTATGTAAGTATCAAATAATGTAAATCTTCTGCTAAACTTTTAAACATGGAAATGTTTATCTATAATAATAAATGGGCATGTCTGTGTGTGTGTATGACCACAATAGCTCCAAGAGAAAAGAACCTAGAAATCTGATATTCTGCACCCATACCAAGTGGACCCTGAAGATCTACACCTGGGTATTATTACTTATCTTATCCACATGTGTGCATATTTTGCACCCATACCAAGTGGACCCCGAAGATCTACACCTGGGTAATATTACTTATCTTATCGCCCCCCAGTGGCACAGCGGTATGTTTGCGGACTTACAACGCTAGAAACCGGGTTTCGATACCCATGGTGGGCGAAGCACAGATAGCCCTTGTGTAGCTTTGTGCATAACAAAAAACAAACAAACAAACAAACTTATCTTATCCACATGTGTGCATCTTTTGCACCCATACCAAGTGGACCCTGAAGACCTACACCTGGGTATTATTACTTATCTTATCCACATGTGTGCATCTTTTGCACCCATACCAAGTGGACCCTGAAAATCTACACCTGGGTATTATTACTTATCTTATCCACATGTGTGTATCTTTTTAATGAGGCAAGCTAACAAAAAACCACATTGAAAAGAAGTGGTTCCTTATATTACAAACAGAAATCACAGACAGACAAGCTCTTTTATTATAGACATATAACCCATCAAAAATGATGAGGCAAGTACAACCACCCCATGTATAACCTGTTAAAAATGATGAGGCAAGCACTACCACCCCACTGTAGTATATCAGTTAGATTAACAGCTTCTAATATATAGAAAAGCCAGTGTGTTTTGTTAACAATGCATTCCAACAATGGATTTTATGTCATGTTGCTTAGCAACAAATGTATAACCTAATATTGTTGTTAATCTATGTACTGAAACTATAAAATGAAATGTATAAACAACAAAACTGGAAAAATATTTGTTGACTTCTTAATTTAGTCTCCATTGATTAAAAACGTTTGTTTTTTATTTAAAATGTTGGTGATATAACAGAAAATACCTTCATCAGAAATGATTTAAGTTTAAAATTGGTTCGATATTTTTACTTTCATGATAAAGTTTATGCACTTGGCTCTAGGCTAGGTTATCTAATACTATGTCTTTACTTTAGGCTTATTTATTCATTTCTTTAAATCATACCAGCATTCTCTACACTTACAAGGTTTCACAGCCCACTTGCACGCCTGTCACTAAAATCATAATGGACAAATCGTAATGCATACCAAAATTAAAACAGAAAGGCCGTGATTCATTTGCAAAACTAAAAGAAGCTCCAAATTAAAGACTATGCCCACTTGCGAGATGCTAAAATAGGTTCAGAATACACATACTGACATAGTCATCTAGAATATATTAGCCTAATAACCCAAGCCAAGCTAGGTACTTTTGCTAGTTATAAATATTATAATCCTCTACAGAAGTTTTGTATAGAAATTGTTATTTAAAAATACAATAAGCACATGTTAACTATTAAATTCAAGGTAAATCAAAAGAATTGTTTGCTACCATGATAAACACATGGAAGCTACTCATATAACTTATCCAGGGGTGTGAAGTTTTTGGCTGAAGTTAAGAAGTGACTTCTGTTTTTAATTAACAACATAATACATGTCAGGCAAAGGTTGAGAACGTTTTGTTAACATAATAAGCATGTATACACTATGCCAATGATATTTGACTTGTAAACGTTGAAAAATGTAATTATATATTTTTTCATATATTGAAAGTATACTTTGCAATTGAGGTGTGACTTTCATGGCAGAAGTAGAGATATGATGACTTGTCTTTTTTATGAGTACATGCAACCTTGAGACATTTGAATTTTCCACGAAATAATGGGAAATAATATTGTTTTTTTACTAATGATAAGCATATAGAAACTTCTTAGGCATGAATCTTTTTAAAGGATGATGAAGGAAAGTGAATGTTTTAATAAAACTATTATGTGAAAGCAAATAAAAATATAGTCTGAGTCCTCTGGTAAAGATATCAGAGGTGGGTTAGAACTAACCTGATGAGTGAATCTTCTTGTAAAAAAGGGAATAAGATACTTGACATCTAATCGAACAAAACCTTTTAGATTCGATTTCATGAAATTTACTTCATATTCTTCTTCCGTCAGTTCTGACAGGTGCTCAGCATCAATTGTCTGTCCCTAAGCATAAAAAATTACCCAACAAGTAATGAGTTGCAGTTAAAAAATACTGAGAGCTAGTGAACACTTTTTAAATTATATACCTTAATAAATTCAATTCTAACCATTAAGTTACATTTCAATACCCATAAATGTGACACATTTAATTATCAAATAATTCTAATTTGCTACTTTCCACCGAGTGACACACACAAATTTCACATTTTAGAATAAAATTCCAATTACATGTAAACTGAAATCCTTAAGCAAACTGTGTAGTTTTAGTATCTCAGAAATAGGTTTACTTTGGAATTTTGTATTGCTTACTAATTTTGAAATGACAGACCAGAGGAAAGGCAACATTTTTAATTTTGAAAAGGGCAGCAGCAGACTTAAAATTTGCTGCCCCTTGGCCAAATTAATTTTTCTGCTCTTCTAGTTTTTCATGTTTCACCTTAAAAGTACAAATTTATAAACTTATTTTTGGTCCGTCTTTTGGTGCAAGTATGAATATCTTTTATTCCTTATTAAGACGGGTGCATCCCACATTTTTAAAATTTTCATTTATAATTGTTCATGTCATATTTGCAATATAACTAGTCACTAATTTAGAAATTTTTATGTCTTGTTTTTAACTGTGCAAATTTATCTATTATATTGTCATAATCCGTTTACTACAGAATTCTCAATAGCTAAAATAGCAAAGACATTTAGTTTTTCTTCTAAAATATTTGACCTGCAGTAATTTTTTGATCTTTTCAAAAGAGATAAAAATCTCTCTGCAGTACAATATGTCACACTGTTGATAAAAAAATTTGTAGAGCTATGTCCACATTTGGATACACATACTTCAAATCTTTGCGGTGAAGTATTTTACACAAATTAAACATTGTTATTTGGTTCCCTTCTAAATTTTCAACTTATTAAAATTAACTTTGGAAATATGAAGACACTCATTTCCAAAGAATTCCTTCAAATCATTTCTAAAACTCATGTAGCTTCTCAGCACACTAGTTTCTGGTTCTTATGTTGAATAAGAAATTAAACTTATATAAATTTTTACATGCTGCAGCTCTTTTGTTGATTTCAAATTGCAGACAATCTAATGTTTTAATCTAAACTTTTATTTTAGGATTTTATTTTTGTTGTTTTTTTCTAATTCGTTGAATATATTATCATTATGAACAGGCTAATCAGAACAGTCTTTATAAACTATTAATAAATCATACAAATGTATCACTAAATAAATACATATTAACACTTTGAAGTTTCATATGAACTGCATTAAAGACATCCAGAAAATGCCCATTAAAGCTGATTCTAATAATTTCATCTGGTGTTTGAGTCCAGCAACTTCTCATCATGTGGTTGTTTTTTCAGTAGCATTTTCTTCTATTGTTGTTATAACACCATTCCAGTTTTCACATAAACTTAAGCAAGCATCATGGCGAGCAGATGATCTAGTGTCAGATAACCTTTTTAAGCTTTTACTGCCTGGTTTTTGATTTTAAATCAAAACTTCCCATCTTTGAGACGATGCACTGAAAAATGTATAGATTTAAAGGGCCATATGAAAAACATAAAAGCTTCTTGAGGGCAATTTGCAGAACACTGTCCTGCTAAATTTAAAGAATGAGCAGTGGAGGGCACATATACAGCATATGAACTAAAATATTGTAATCTAGCTTGCAAACCAGTTGCTGGCATTGTCATATGTTTGCCCTCAATAAATAGAAATATCTTTAGAAGTAAGAGCATGAAACACTGCATTTTCAAGTTTTTACCTTGGTGTTTAATACTGGGCAAAAAGCAGATAAAATGTTCAGTTGGTGTTCAACCTGATTTAACATATCTCAGAACAATGGTCAGTTGGTTCATATGAGATATATCAGACATGGAATCTACAATCTCTGACTTCTTTGATTACGGTTTATTTTACTTCCATAGCCATTAAGTGAATGAACTGATTGCAAATTCTAGAAGAAAGATAAGACATTCTTCCACTACAAACATTTCCATATTTTGCAATATGTTCTGCCAAAAAATGGATTGAATTCAGCAATTAGTTCTAACAATGTCATAAAATCATCAATTTAGAAAACTCAAATTGTTCATCTTTTGCTCTAAAAGCAAATCCCCGAGAAGAAAGTTTTTAACAACAGCAGCAACTCTATTCAAAATACTTCTTCAATAATTAATATTTTTTTGTAAGTTGGTCAGTGAAATGATACTGAATTTCAATGTTTTTGGCTCTTTGTAAGAGGCTCATTATACATGTTTTGTATTCAAATGAATTTACATGGGAAGTTAGATGACTCCTTACATTTTTCCAGTCCATGTAGCCTTACCCTGACAAAATAGGAGTACCTTCAAACAACTGGCATAGAGCACAAAAAAAAAAAAGAAGTTCCAAGCTAGGCGAGTAGTGGTAGTAGTGAACATCAGTCCAATTGTGTGAGGGAACAGAAACACCTGTAATACATGTGTGAGGACTTATGCTGATTGGTTCAGCTCTAAACCCAAAACCCAGGCACAGGGAACCAACATTCATGTGGAGGTGGGATGAAGAGGTAAACTGCAATTTTTATGGTTCACTCCAAAGCTACAACATCCCCTTGGATAGACCCGTTTAGAGATGGTGCATCAGACTGAAGGAAATCTCATCATCTACACCAGCAGAACACCACTGCTCTATTCTCAGTGCAATGGATTCATTATTGTTTGTATCATATGTCACTATCACATTCATAAGGATGCCTCTATGGTCCACTACCCCAACAACTTGGAAGTGGAAAGTGGTAAAGATTCCTGTACTCCACTAGAAGAAAAAAGGGACAGTCCGGAGGAACATCAACACTGGAGACAGTGCAACATGAGAACATGAAAACCCAATTTTGAAAAGCACACCACTCCTAATTTATTCAGTCTAAGAAATGGCAGGGATGAGAACAAAAGAACAGATCCACATGAAACAGCTAAGAAAACCAGATCTGTATTGGCTAGGAAGGAGCAATAAGAAAGACCTAACACAGTGTGGCAAGGATGAACAAAATCACCTGAGGAAGATGATGAATGGGATGAAAACTAACGGTATAAACAGATCCCAATCCTGTCTGAATGCATCAACAGTTAAAGCAAGTGGATGAGGAGCTGGAGGCAAAGACATAAAGATCCAATGGAAGCTCAAAGAGCAAGGCATGAAATTGGTACCCAATCCCACATTGAGCAAACCTAAAACAGCAAACTGTCAACCTTGGGCATCCTCAGTCCTGGAGAAATGGCCACTAGTGTGTGATAAAAGACAACATAGTAAAAAAAGGGAAAGAATCAAGAAGTGATAGAGACAGAACAGTTCGATAACAGAACTATAATCTGTATTGAGAATATATTACTAATGTAGGGCAGGTAAATGACGGTAAGGTGCTGGACATGGAAACAAAATGTCTGGAAAAGGAGGGGGGGGGGGTAACGTGTAAAAAAAAAACTGAGGTAATTCATAATATTAATTACAAAATTATTAAAAAAACTATAACAGTATAACAGCTTATTTGTCCAAAGTTAACGGACCATATTCCAAGTGTGTGGGCCCCCAAACTCGAGGCTTGACGAAGATCAACTCATATAATAATGAATCTCCCAATGTATAAAAGATGACAATTCACGAGTCTTGATGATAGCACTGCCAAACAAGAAATGATAGAGGGAGTCGCATGCGTTAGGAGGATGTATCGCACTCCTATTGATGTAAAGTTGTCACGTGATGATTTGCATGCGAGATGTAGCTGAAACATACTGATCGTGAGATATGTGGGAACTCGAGCTTTGTGTTATGTGAAAAACTTTTTTGCATATAGAGGGCAGCACTGAACGAGAATAGCTTATTGGAATTTTTATATTAGCAATATTGCCAGGATGAATGTGAATTACAACTTTACGTCTTCTAAACTTTTCATAAGATTGGAAACATTACTACAAGAGCCAGTACTCAGCTTCTCAAAAAATAAATCTAGTTTCTTTTATTAATACTTTCATGTCAGGATTTTGTATGGGGTAGATTCTTTACAGTAGGTGTCTCTGACTTGTTGGAGATAAATTTCAACAGTAAACAAACAGCAATACAGTCTACTTCTTTTAAAATAATATTATAATAAGTCAAACATATATACAAATGTTCATTACATTGTTGGTTATAACAGTTGTATCCAGAGCTTTAAATAATTGTCTCTTTTTCATGAAAGTCCACACAGGCTGCTTCAGTTACTTTAGAACACACATAACAAGACCAATTATTCTTCTCTGCTCTGTTATTACAATACAGTTTATGATCAGTTCACTTTAAAAATTGCCACTATATACTCTTTTGTCACTTAACTCAAAATTACATAGTCTAGATCTATCTTTTGATCTAAATTTTTGATGCATATTTATACCCCAACAGAGGTCTAGAACATTCCACACACTACTAGATATTATGATGCAATAATAATTAAAAGAAGACTCAGAAGGTTCTATTAACATGATGCAATATTATAACAATTACCAATTCATAACTATTGAGCTACACAACTTATGATTTGTAAACAGTTACATAAAACTGCAATAAACTATTGCTTCTAAAAATAGCTAAATTTAACACTCATGCTGTATAAGCTAACTATCATAACAGTCACATTAAACTTAAACTGGAAACAGTCATGTATATCTAAATCTTCAGCATTTCTTTATTTTTCCTTAGCTTGTGTGTGATATTGTTTTCTACTAAGTCTTTTACTCCCATCCATTATGAAAAAAACAAAAATATTTTGCAAACTTAACTCAACAAAATAGAATATATATCATATGATAATAACTTTTTCAGATATCTGTAATGAATTGTAATTTATGATATTAAGGCAATAATCTGGGCAATTTTTACTAATTATTATTTAATATGTTTTAGTATAACATCTCTAAGATTTTTACATTACCTGGACTATAGATGTAATAGGCTGCCCAGCCCATCAAGTGATTGAAAATGAAAAGGCTAACATTTAGCAGACTAATAATGTCAGCTACACTGTGGATGTAACAATGCCCAGTCATTAAGCAGCAACTTGATAAATTAAATTAACCCTATGGTTAAGGGCACCTGTGTTCTGAGCATGTCATGAGATTTTACTTTGTTACCTTCAAAATTTAATTAGCACTATAACAACAATGCCATTTTTAAACCTGTCTCTGTGCATGTTTCTGAGTTACATTCTAAAAATTAATTAAACTACTTTACTATAAATGCGTTTTAATCAAATTATTATTATCAAGTACATTATAATTCAAAGTTTTATATTATATAAGTTTAATCCTTTATTTTAAAAGAAACCTCTAAAACAATAATTAAAACTTCAGCCTGTATCATGACCATGGTTACAAATCTCAACTTTAGAGCTATATGGGAGAAACAAGGGTAAGAATGTAGACTTGCATCAGTTCAGACAGTAAAAGTACATTTATGTACAAGTTCTTGTAAACAAAATTTGAGACATTTGCAAGAACTAAAGCTGATGAAAAGATTGTTGAAAATTTCCAGAGTCAAAAAATAAGACATGCCCACTTTCAAAGTAGAAGCTGTGTTACTAAGCAACAGTTTTATGTTGAATGGCATATTTATAACCAATAGAAAAAGCAAATTTTGTTCTTGAAGGTCGCTACTGTAACAGGAAACGTCCATTGTTAAGAGCTGGATCCCCAGCATTTGGCTATACTTTCTTGCCTAATACATATTAGATTGATAGACAGTTAAACTGCATTTAGGTTTTATTTTTATATTTTAGTTAATTATGTATTATTTATATTTTAAAATTCATATTTGAAAGGTTTAATGATTTTTATAAGTTTATTTACTTGTCTCCTTTCTCAACAAAGCTTTTAAACACAGGAGTGTGCAAAACATAATAATAGCCAGCAGGCAGCACATGATGTTTTGGCAGAAATAAAATTTAAAATAAACTATAAGTGAAAAGATAAAGATGTGAAATTACACATATGACACAAAGAATATATATATGAAGACTATTCAACAAAGAGTTAAAATGTATATATATATATATATACATATTTCCAATTGTTAATTTTAAACATTTCATTGTACTGTATGTTGATGATAATAACTAGAATTAGTGATATAACAGACAAAATGTAAATTAAAATATAAGCATTTACCTTTTAGGAGGTTATAGAGATTATGCAAATGAAATGTAAAAACTGTAAGACAATAAATAGTATCTCAAAATAAAAATCACTTAGCATGTAAACTATTCAGAGTCCAAGTACAAATAACTACACTAAGTAACGAATAGTAGAAAAACCACAACTAGATACCTTATTTTTCTGAAACTAGATACTTTTAGGAAAGTTCATGTAAAATTTCAAACAATTTTCTCCAATAATTTCATTTTGTCAAAAAAGTTCACGAGAGTTATGTAACCTACTTGTAAAACACATAGGTCATCATCATAGGGGTTAAACAATCTCATGATCAATGTATGGCAATGAAATTAGTATTATAGTTCCAAGTTTTACATCTTCTAAGTTTTAGTTTCTTTGTTTCAAAAGAAACATTAAATAAAAATTCTTAAACTTCAGTTTAAGCAAAAGTTCACAAAATGTTAACTTCTGAACTTTGTAGCTTGAATACTTCTTATTGTATGCTAATTTTCCATGTATAAATAGAATCTATATTAATTGCTCTGGTTACACATTCTTCTTTCAAGCTTCTTGGTGCACATTGGGAGAAAAGACATTTTTTGGAGCTCTTTAACACTTTCTACATACACACAGGGTTGTGATTTCTCAGCCAATTATATTTGGTTGAGCTAGGTGTCTATAACCAATTGAAAGACCACAATATAAAATATGATTTCCCAACAGTTATTTTGAAATTGGTGCAAAGAATTCCATATAGAACTTTATGTTTTAGTTGTATATATAAGTTAATTATATACTATTTATGTTTTAAAATGCATATTACAAAGGTTTAATAATTTTTTTAAACATAAGCCAAACTGCCTTGGTTCATCAGGCTTAGTGTATTAGGCGAATGTCACAACATTCTGAGAAAGGCTAGTGTCTCTGCTGATGATACCCTAATACCGCATGAGAATGCCTGTTAACGTGTGTCGCAATAAGTAATAATGCTAAAGGACAGGAAAGGAAAATAAAACATCAAAAATAAATAATATGAAAAAGTAAAAACTTAAGATTAAGAATATAACTGAAAGAATATATTTTAAGATTATTCGACAAAAAATTAAAAGGTACGTACATTTTGTCTATCTTTAATTAACATTTCATTGCACAATGCATTGATGATAATACTCAAATATTCAGAGTCTGAATTCAAATAACTAAAATACAAAAGTATCAAATCTTTAGTTAAAATTCTTAATTAGACTAAACTAATTCTTTTTGTACAAAATACTTGTAATCTTTAACAAAATCTTACAAATTGTTGTGAAAATATGTTAAGAAGGTTAGAGTTATTGTAAGTATTGTTGAGCTGTATATCATTCTCTATACAAGAAGTAGCCAAAGGGTTCAACCTTGTAACCATAAAATTAACAGTGTAACAATAGAACTTTTTGTCAATCTACTGCCCAGAACTGTAAGCCAGGAAAAATGTTCCCTAAAGTATTTGCTAGGTTTTAGTACTTTTAAAAATAAATAATTGACATGTTCTACAAAAAATCTGCTAAATACAATTATTACTACAATGTGAAACTTCCAAGTAACACAAAAAGTTTTGTTATTCATCTTATATTTTAGAAATTTAGTGTTGTGTTCTGACAACAATTACAACTAATGAGACAAAATTGCTATTTTAAATTAGAAAGTGATATAAAGATTGTAAAAAATGTGTATATCTTAATTAAATAGGATTTAAAATGTATAAAATAATTTTCCAATAAAGATGTAAGTACATGAATATTCATGTTAAAATTTAAAAAAGTAGAATAACATTATTTTAGTTCTTACTAACTTTCTTTTAACATTTTACATTTTGTTCCAAAATTTGTCATCCTTAAAATGTATTGCCCTAGATTATGGCCTTGTTTATCCCTAGAGTAAGTTTCCCCTGGAAATGGGAGATCCCTAAGAAATTTTACTGAGATGAGAGATCTATTACAGGCTTCCAGTATCCTGATTTATTTGAACTACAAAAAAGTGGGAGTAGAAACAAGGAGATGCATGTTAAACAATTTCAAGAGTTTCTTTTAGAAAGGGATCTAAAATTTCCTTACTCAAAGTTAGTAGGTAAACATAATTGGGAGGAAGTGAAAAAGATATGGGGTAAGAAGAAAGAGAAAATAACAAAAGAAAAGGGAAATATTGGAATAAAGAATCTGTCAAACGGATACCAAAGTCAAGGGTCCCACAGATGAAAAGAACCTAGATAACTCCACAACAGTCTAGGCAGAGGGCAAACTAGAAATGAAAATAGTCATTGATCAATTCATGTACAACTACTCTGCTTGGGAACTTGATTGAATAGGTAGATACAGTAGATGTGAAAGATTGAGAAGCAGAAAAAGAAGTCAAGACAGAAGGATGACTATTGCCTGCTGGATATCTCAAAACACAAGAGGATAGAATGAATGAGCTCCTGCCAGTGCATGTGTCTCTTCTAAACTTGAAACAATTTGGTGGAAATTTTTGCAAAAACATAATGATGAAAGAATGAAGCCTTGCTCTTTTAAAGACTGCCGAAATATAATTAATGACAGACACAGACAGTGAACACTGTAAATTAAATAACTGATGGTAATTAACTCTCTCAACACGGGGTCCGTCGATTTGACAGACCATGTGACCTCTTTGTACTCGTATAGTCTTTATAGATTTAATACTTCTAACTTTCAATATAGTGTGTATATCTTCACAAAATTTGGCAGTCTTTCAGTTAACATTATAAGTCTTTCACATAAAAAAAATTATATTTTTTAGTGAAGTATTTTTAATAAACTAAAATAAAGATTTGTCCAGAAATATATTGAGTATTTGTTATGAATAGTCCGTGTGCAAAGTAATTGTTCAAATTAAAAATACTTTGTGTAATCCCTAAAACCTCCTAAATGCATTTCCAACGTTTTTTTTCAGTAAAACTTTATAGTTTATCTGTTATTTTCTCTACCCTTTCTCAAAACAGAATTGGTCAATTAGACCAACCTCATAGTCACCCAAAAAAATCAAAATAAATCTAATTACCCTTTACTTTTCTTTTCTTAGTAAATAGACTTACTAAACTTAGTTAACTAATGTAAACTAACTACTTACTATACTATTCCTAACGTAGCTCTAGTTACTATA